>NC_046659.1:108580304-108602248 GCF_010883055.1 Belonocnema kinseyi
TCGACTCGGGATACTTATAAGATACTACCATGATTTTTTCAGATTTTTTGGTCCAAAAATAAATTAGGCCAAAAACCGGCCTTACCGACCCTCCTCCTTTATCATTTTTAATTCGTAACCACAGATGAAATTTTGTTCAAAATTGTACTTTTTAATTAAAAAATGTATCTCTTCTAGTACAAATTTTATCTTCTTTAATTAAGAATTTAACTGCTGGATTTAACATTAACCTTTTCTTTTAGGATTCAACTATTTTATTGGAAATTTGTCGTTTTTGTTAAATGCAACTGGTTTTGATTTAAAATAAAAATCTTCTGTTTAAAATATCGAATATCACATTTTTAGATAGAATTCGTCTTTTTTGTTTGTTAAAAATCAACTGCTTGGATGAAAGTTGAACTACTTTCTTAATCTAAAAGAAACAGACAGATTTTACCAGACCCCCCTCCATTGCAAATAGTTAAACGTTCTTCTTGGTCGACCACTAAAAAAATGGCTTTTTGAAAAATAAATCTGATGAATTCCTCTCCTTTTCACGATACAATAGTCTCCCAATTTATAATTCGATGACGCAATTTCCGACAATATAAATTAAGAGAAGAAGTTCTAGATCGATTCTAAAGAATCTCAATCCTCTCTCCTTGAAGAGGAAGAGAAGGTAACCAGTGGAGGAGGTAGACTTTGGAGAGGGAGAGGATTAAGAAGAGCGACGATCTTAGAAGCTACGCAACTGTCATGGCGGTTACACGTGATTTTGAATCAACTACGATTCACTCCCGGTTTTATTCTCACTTTCAAAAAAATCAAAAGTAATTCGAAATAAAAAATCAAAAAAAAATCCGAGTGATAGTGCAACTAAACTTGAATTCAGTGCGAAGAAAAGTGCAACTTCAGTGTGAAGAAGAGTGCCGCTTCAGTGTGAAGAAGAGTGCCGCTACAGTGTGAAGAAGAGTGCCGCTTCAGTGAAAACGGTACAAGTACTTATTATTTTTTGATAAGGCCCTTCAGTCGTTTTCAATCAGATCTTCATTTCACTTATTAGATCAAAGGCATTGATGATTTTACAAACCATATACATTCTTTTTTTTTTAATAATGCTCAATTTGACCCTGGGAAAGAAGGAAGATGTTCTTTTCCGGGTTGCGAAAGATTTTTCAATGTCGGCATTGATCAAGTAGATAAAGGCCTGAATTGCTAGGATGAGCAAAAGCATCATTGTTCGCCAATAGCACAAGTTCGGTGACTTTCGTGAGGATCAGAAGAGGCCGCAGAAGAAGAGCAATGTGGGAAATTGATCTGGAGGCACTTGACCGTTATCCGTGACAATCTATGAAAATTAGAGAATCTGATTATCAATTTTTAGATTCAATCATTTCTCAGTGTGATGATGAATCAGCTTTTATCTGTGACATATTTCGCGATTTTTCGTGATACCGATGTCGATTACGTGGCTCTCACCTCTAATTGCATCCACATCAAACAATGAACCTTACTATTTTCCACTCAGGATTTTTCAAGTGCATCTTTGGATTTTAAATTCGACTGCAAGCAGGTTCTCTGCATGGAATCTTGGCAGGTAGAATTTGCAAAAAAAAAATTATGTGATCATAAAGCTCGTCTCAGAAATAAATTATTCCTAGCTGTACACCTTGAAACAGAAAATCAACTGCGAGAGAAATGGTGCCAATTGAAAAATCCCTTTTCTCTTCAGATAGCTCGATAATTTGTCATCGATAATTCACATCTCAATTGTAATTACTATCATTTTTTAAAAAGTAAGGCCTTTCTGTCCTCGATTACTTCTCGTGAGTTTTTAAAACGTCGGATCGTTTATCACAGACTGAAAAATTATAGATAAGGTTTTAATTTGTTTGCCTACTTGGTGGGTGTTCGAAAATCTCCTTATCTCTTATCTTTCCCCTGTTTATCACCTAATTATTCAAAGCAAAAGATAAGGATTTTGCGATCAATTTTGCAAAGAGTTTATTCGCAGAGATATTTTTGAGAACTGACGGAAGAACCAGGTGTGATGAACTCGACCTGTGACCCAGAGCGATTGTTCAAATCCTGAGCGTTGAACCGTAACAACCTAATCTGCACTACACTATGTCCAAAGTTCGACTTTTCGACGTTGGATCTCAGAAATTTGTGGTATTATTCTCCTTAATTTGTGAGTGAATCAAAAATAGAATTTTCTATATTTATTTTATTTCTCACAAAATTAAAAAAAATTTGCACATTTAGACAGAAAAACTTGACTAAGCTTGAACAGAATTTTGGACAAAAATTATGTCCTGTTTTTGGTTGATTTTGAATATCAAGTTCAGTACAAATAGTTTTTATCAGAACCTTAAATTTTTTAAATTTCAACTTGCACTCTTTCTACTCTAGACCCCCCCCCCCCCTCCCCCGACCCGAAGAAGTAAAAAAACGTTTTTTTTTTTAATTTATCGATGACAGGCTTTACAGACCAAAATCGTTGAAAAACAGGAGATTTTTTACTAAAACAGTACTACATTGAAAAAATCGAGAGTTGAGCCAACTATTTAGTTGGTAAGATCTGGTGCAGCTATTTTATTAGTTTATACTGTCATGTTATTAGTAATTACAACAATTCCATTAGTTGCGCTGACTATTCATTTAGTACCAGAAACTAAGTAAATGGTTGTCCCAACTAACAAAATAGCGCTACCATGTGTTGGTCCATCCATCATGTTGTTAAACAGTTGGCCCAACTAACCATTTTTTTCTTTATATAAATTAAATTTTAAGATCTTTAAAAACCTATTACTTTTAAAACAAAACAGTTTAAATGTATGAAAAAAAAATGTTTAACCAGGATAATTATTTTTCTTCTGAAAACGAAGATTTTTCAAGCAAACAGTTAAATTTAAGAAGTAAAATGATGAATTTTTGGACTAAGGTGGTGAGTTTTCAAAAAAATTAATCTTTGGTAAATCGGTTCAACGTTCAACCATGGAAATAAATTTTTAAGCATTAAGAATGAATTAAACCAAAAAAGTCGAATCTTTAAACAAAAAATTCGAATTATGCACAAAAAAAGTTTAATTTTTATTCAAGAAAATTAATTTTCGAAATTTACATTTTCAACAAAAAATTTATTTTCCAACCAAGATAAATTATTTTTTAAGCAACAAAGATAAACTTTCGACAAAGAAAAAGAATTTTCATTCAAATAGTTAAAATTTTGATAATTTAAAGACTAAAAGAGTATAGTTTTTATAGGCATTGAATTTCATTCCTCATGCTTAGAAATATTCGATTGTACAACTAAAAATATTGCTTTGAAAATCAATTTTTTAAATAAAAAAAAAGTATATTCTTACCCTAGTATATGGTTGAAAGAACAATTTCATTTCGTTGTTTTTTCCAAACCTTTTTGTAGATCGAGTATTTGTTTAATACAAACAAAAAGTTTAGTTGGTTCAGTCAAATGTTTTATTGAATCAACAGAAATTTTTCTTGTTTGGTAGGAAATAAATAATCTTGGTCAAAATTGGACTATTTAGTTAAAAATTTTAACTATTAGAATGAAAGTTCATGTATTTTTCTGAAAATTCATCTTCGTTGATAGAACATCGATTCTTTTGTTTAAAAAGTCAATTTTCTCGATAAAAAATTCTTTTAGTTAAGAATTGAAGTTTTTTTATTTCTTTTTTTCTGTTATATTCAACAGACTCTGATTTAAAATTATTAGGAATTCGTTGCATTAACTTTAATTGAAAAGCGTTTCAATTTTATGCAATAAAAAAGCCAAAAGTTTTTTCGAGGTTTGTTCTAATTTTCTTCAAAATTCACGTTTTTGGGTAAAAATTCCACTTTGTTAGAATTTTATTTTCGACTTTGAGGACTCATAATTGAACTACTTTTTAGATACTTTTTTTTTATTTAATCGTTGAAAACTATTGTTTTTAACTTGAAATTTAACTATTTGCTTACAAATTCAACAGTTTTATTTAAAATTTATTTATTTTGTTAAAAATCAAAAGTTTCTCACAAAATTCAACAAGGTAGTTCGGAATACATCTATTGGTAGGAAATTATTCTCTTCTGATTGAAAGTTTAACTGTTTGTTTAAAAGTTGAAATATAAGTTTGAAAATTAAATTATATTCTGAAAAATGAATTGTTTTTAGTTGAAGTTAAACCTTTTTTTCGAAAATTTGACAGTTAGGTTTTAAATTTAAACTATGTAAATAAAAATGCAAATATTTTCTGAAACAAAATTTTTTTGTTACGAAGATTAATTTTTGGTTGTAAATTTATCTTTTTTGGTTTAAAAAAAAATTTGGCTGAAAATTCAACTAATGATGTTAAAAATATTATTATTTTGTTTAAAATTAAATTGTTTTTAAAAATATTCATTTCTTCTAAAAGGAACTTAATTTTTCGGTAAAAATTCAGTTATTACATTCAAGATTGAATTTTTATTCTCTGATGACTTTGTTAAAAATTCAATCATTTTGATCAAAACTCGTGATTTTTTTAAAGAAAAAGCGCTCTTTTGTATTAAAAATTTACTTGTATCTGTATAAAAATTCTTGAATGAACTTTCAACTGTTTTCTGAAAAATTCGTCCTTTTTGGTTGAAATATTTACTTAGAAAAGGATTTATCTTACTTAAAAATTAATTTTTCGTTCTTAATTCATCTTTTTGAGTTTAAAGCTCAACTTTTTTTAAGCATTAAAATCTTATCTTTAAACAAAAAATTCTTTAAAAATGCATCTCTTTTGAGTATAAAATTAAACCTCCTTGTTTCAGCATTTTTAAAAATTGTAAATTCAAATTCTTTGTTCAAAACTCATGTATTTGAAAAAAATTCTGTTGTTTAGTAGAAAATAAATACTTTTGGTTGAAAATTTAACTATTTGGCTAAAAATGCATGAAATTTGTAAAAAAAATTGCCTTTTTTGGTCAAATATCAGTTTTTTTCAGTACTTTTTTCTGTTTTATGCAATAAAATAAACCAAATAAATTTTTCGAAGGTTTTACTAAGTTTGTAAAAAATTTAAGTTTTTTGAATATAAATTAAACATTGTTAGAAATTTCTTTATCTAAATTGAGATTCATAATTTTAGTTTAAAATTAATTTCTTTTGTGGCAAATTGACTATATGATTGCTAATTCTTTTTTTCTGTGTTAGATATTAGTTTTTTTAACTGAAAATTGATCTATTTCATTTGGAGTTTTATCTTTTTTAGTTGCAAATTTAAATATTTTGTTGAAAATTCATACATTTTTTGAAAAATTCGTCTTTTTTGGTAAAAAATAAATACTCCTGTTTGAGAATTTAACTATTTGGTTAAAAATTAATGTATTTTGTTTAAAAGTTGCTTTTTTGTTAAAATAACAATTTTTTGGTTGAAAATATTACTGTTTTCGTAGAAATTTATCTGTTGCAGATAAGGATTGATGTATTTTTTTAAAAATTATATTTCCTTTAAAAATGTATGTATTTTATTAAAAATTCGCCTTTTTGGTGTAATAACAATTTTTTCTAGTAAAAATTATTTTAAAAATAAAACCGTTTTCCCGGCTAGTGTTTTGTTGAAAATTAATCCGTTTTAGTTAAGGATTCAAGCATTTTATTAAAAATTAAACTTTCTTTAAAAATTAAACTTTCTTTAAAAATTCATGTATTTTATTAAAAATTCGCTTTTTTGGTATAATAACAATTTTTATTAGTAAAAATTAATTTTACAATAAAACCGCTTTTCCTGGCAGAATTGGCCGACTTTGTTCGAATTTTGATGCATTTACTTGAACTGAAAATCGTTTCAATTTTGTGCCATAAAATAAACAAGGAAAGTTCTTCGAAGTCTGTTCTAATGATTTCGCGATTGCAACGTGAAGTCAAGTCGGAACGTGATAGCGCGTTATAAAAATAGTAGAGGCCGCAGAAGGCCGAACAGAAAGAATTTAAAAAAAAAGTGAAATGGGAGGGGTGGGAATAAAAAGGACAGAATGTATATACAATGAAGCAAACAAAGCAAGTTTGTGACGTCACCGAATTAGAAAGGACCTCTTCTTGTCTGTGTGACGTCAAGAACGATTAGGAAACCGCGTATTTGTGTATGTGAGACACTATACATTAAACATGTAGAAGTTGTACATTATGCATAATACAATGAGTCCTGCGGTTAGAAAGGCTCATAAATTTTAAAAATGGTCCTTGAACCTCGATTTTTGGACCGGTCGATGAACTACAAAAGTGTAATATTCTCGATTCCTTGACGGCTAGACGCCTTTTCAAATCGCTCTAGTTTTATTTATTTTTAGAGTTTGCAGAGCAAAATGCTCTTGAAATAGGGAAAACAAGGTGATTTTTTAACCAAATAGTTCAATTTTTAAAATGAAAAGAGAAATTTTCAAATAAAATTGTCAAATCAAATTGTCGAGAATTTTTTAGATCACAATTAAATATTTAAGCAAGGACAATAAATATTCAATCAGAAATGTTTCGATCAGAAGAGATAAATTTTCAACGAAAGAATTAAATTTTAAACTAAATAATAACGTTTTAAGCTGATCGTTGAATTTTAAATCAAAGAAGTTTAATTTTCTACTGAAAAGATATGAACTTTCAAAGATTTTTGAGCTTCTAAGAAAATTAATTTTTAATCAAGAAAAATGATTTTTTTTAAATATTGGAATTTTTATCCAAGTAGTTTTACTTTTAACAAAATAATTCAATTTTCAACAAAATAGTTAAATCTTGAAACTAATAATGAAATTTTGAACCAAAAATTTAACCTTCTATCGAATAAGATGAATTCAAAACAAAATAACTGAATTTTCAACCAAATTATGAAATTTTTTACTTTGTAGGGAGAGTTTAAACCAAGGAAGGTTAATTTTCTACTCAGAAGTGATCAGTTTTTGATGACTTAAGGCTTTAAGACATTAGAATTCTTTACAAAAAAAAATTGCGCTTTACCCCTGAAAAAATGAATTGTCAAACAAATAAATTAATTTTCTAGCCACGCAAAAGGATTGTTTAGCAAAATTTTAGAATTTATCTCAAATAGTTTTCTTTTTAACGAAATAATTAAATTTTGAATAACATAGTTAAATCTTGAACCTAGTATTTGAATATGAACTAAAAAAATTAACTTTTCATCGAAAGAGATGACTTTCCAACAAAACAATTAAATTATTAAACGAATAATAACATTTTTAATCCCACAGTTGAATTTTCAACCAAAAAGTTTTCATTTTCTACTAAAAAAGAGATGTATTTTTAACTAAATTGAGAATTAAGTCTAAAAATCCGAATTTTTTACAAAAAACTTGAGCCTTAAACCAAAAAAGATGAATCGACAAAAAAACTAATTTTCTTCCTAGAAAATATTTAAATTTTTATTTAAACTATTATATTCTCAACCTAGTTTTCGAATTTTCAAAAAAAGAAGTTTCAACTTGAACCAAAAACAAAGTATTTGCCAGAAAACTGTTGAATTTTCAACTCAGAATATTTCTACCGAAAAATATTAATTTTTAATATAAAACGACGCACTTTCTAAAATAAAAGACGAGTTTAGAACAAAATAGATTAATTTTTAATAAGATCAATTTCCAACAAAGTAGTCAAATCTTGAACCTATTATTTTAATTTGCAACAAAAAGTTGATTTTCAAAAATTTAAATAAATTTAAAACGAAACTATTAAATTTTCAATCTAATAGCTGAATTTTCAACCAAACAGTTAAATTATTAAATTTATAATAGGATTTTCAATAAAGCAGTTAAACTTTTAATTAAAAAAGTTTAATTTCCCAACAAAAGAAATTAAGAATCTTCGATCAAAAAAATTAATTTTTAACAAAGGGTTTTAAATTTTTAACTCCGAGGTGAATTTTCCAATAAGGGGAATATTCTCGAAGAAAAATTAAACAGTTGATATTTCAACAAACAGTTTTTAATTAGTAACAAAAACCGTTGAATTTAGCCAAAAATACCAATTTTGAACAAAGCAAATAGAAAATTTAAAAAAAGTCAAATTTTTAACCCAGAAAGATGTTTTAGTTTAGCCAAAAAGGCGAACTCTCAAAGAAAAATGTAATACCTGAATTTTCAACTAACCAACAATCATTTTTAAACCATAAATGTAATATTTAAATTTACAGTTCAGTTAATTAATTTTTAACAGAAAAAACAAGAAAAAAATTTTAACAATAAAAAACAAGAAATACGTAAAGTTTTTTGAAAACAGAGAAAAAAAGCAATTCATAAAAAAGAGAAAAAATCGATTAAATACGGTCCTTGATTGCAAAGAAAATTTTCAAATATATTTATTTCTAAGAAAACTATAACTCATGCATTCATTTTTAGAAGGGATCAGTATTTTAGACTCTAGTGCCTTAATGTTTTAATTTATGTGGTATCATCTGGTTTGCCAAGAATAGCAGAAAATAGGAGCAATTAATTTTATTTTGCGATGAGAAATAAATAAACTTGATATATATCTGGAGTCACCCAGATGGATATCTCGGACGGTTTTGTTGTTTCAAGTTCAAACGCAATCTGACTAATCGAATTACAAATATTTTGATGAGGACCATCTTTTATATCTCTCATCAATCTTTTATCTTAATCTTTATTCCGAATATTTATTATTTTAACTTAACCTTCCTTACTGCTTTATTAATCCAGCATAATCCAATTGTAATCCAGCATAATACACTAGTCATTAAAAATAGTTTTAGTTTACTCAAGATCAATCCTCTTGTAATACGGAAAAATCAACTTGACGGTTTAAAATTGGAACGCACAATTTTGCGCAATATACGCAACTGAGTACTCGCGCATTGCGGCTATCCGATGCAAGTGTCGCAAGCATTTCACGGCCTGTCGCGCGAGAAACTGCGCAAGCCAGCAGTACTAACACCTTTTCATTATAGGATCAGAACGTACAAAAAATTTTTTTAAACATAAATTAGGTGTTACTGGATCGAGAATTTAGTTGGCTGTAACAATAAAAATGAAACAAATGTGTCTTTTTCTTTCTTTAAATGTTAAAGTCGAATTTCGCCGTAGCCCCAAGATTTTTCGCAAGACAGGTTTTTTATGATTTTACTTTTTTTATAATAATTGATAAACAAAGCAGCGTACTTCAAAATCGAAAGCAAGATTTTTTAGCCAACTTAACTCTGGATCTAAGAATACATCATACGATTTAAAACAATTTTTTTCCATGAAAAGACGACTCGAAGAAGCTGTTGTCTTAACCCTACTCTCTCATAATAAACATATTTTTCAACTATGGTGTCGAAAAAAAAATTAATTAAATTTACTTAACTGAAAATTCAAATTTTTTTGAACAATTGATCCTTTTTGGCCGAAAATGTATATTTTTGTTAAAAATTTGTTTATTTCGCTACCAACATAATCTTATTTGTTTAAAATTCATGTTTTTGGTTTTCAATTCAACTATTTATTAAAAAAGGTTTCTACTTCCAAAAAAATTCTGCTGTTTGGTTGAAAATTCTCCTATTTTTATAGAAATTTATTCCTCTGATAAAACTATAACTGTATTGTTGAAAATTTTTTTTTTTTTTTTTTTTCAAAATTTATCTTTTTGATGGAAAATTGACCTATTCTTTTAAAAATGTGTCTTTTTCGTTAAATAATAATCTTTTTTATGGAAAATTAATTTTTTGGGTAAATATTAAACTGTACTGGTCACAAATTTTAATATTTGTTGAAAAATCTATTGCTTTTTATTAAAGATTAATTATTTCAATTGAAAATTCATCTCGATTGTGAAAAAAAAATTCTTTCTTACTTTAAAAGTTATCTTTCTGGTGTATAATTTGTTTTTTTGTTCACATGAAAAGTAATTCCTTTAGCTAAAAATTTAACTATTCTATTTTCAGTAAAAAATTTATCCTTTTTTCGAAATTTGATCTCCATGGTAGAAAATTGAACTATTTTGTTAAAAATTCGTTTTTTAGTTAAAAGTTAAGTTCTTTAACTAAAAATTTAACAATTAAATTTTTTGTGAAAGTTTGCCTTATTTAGTTTAAAATGCATTTCCTTTAATCAAAGCTTCGTTTTTCGGTAGAAAATTAAGGTGCCTCCTGCGAAATTAATCTTTTTCGTTAAAAATTGAACTATTTTTTTTTAAATTTATTTATTTTATCAAAAATTCGTCTTTTTGGGTAGAAAATTTTTCTTTCTGCTGGAAAGTTAATCTTTTTGGTTGAAAATGGTTTAAAATTTGTTCTTTTTAGGTTGAAAATTAATTTCTTCAGTTGAGAATTTAACTATTACATGTTTAATTAAAAATGTATCCTTTTTAGTTTAAAATTATCCTCTCTGGTTAAATATTGAACGATCTTGTTGTAAATTGTGTTTTGTAGATAAAAATTAATTATTTAAACTTAAAAATGAACTATTTACCTTTTGTTGAAAATTTGTCTTTTTTAGTACAAAATTTATTTATCCTAATACAGTTTCAATTTTTTAGTAGAAAATGAAGTAAATTTCTTTCGAAATTGATTTTTTTTCAGTAGAAAATAAAGAAACTCAACTGTTTTGTTGAAAATTCGTCTTTATTTGTGGAGCTTTTATCTGAAAATCTGTTTCATTTTTAGTCAAAAACGGATCTTCTTATATTTAAAGTTGATCTATTTTGTTGAAAATTAATTTTCCTAGTGAAAGATTCTTTATTATATTAAAAAATGGCTTTGATAACATGATAACCTTTTATTTTAAACTTCATTTCATTTTTCTTTGAATTTCTTTTTAACCAAAAATTGAAGTATTTCATGTTTTTTAGGAAAATTTTGTTATTGAAAATCCATGCAGTTTGTTAAAATGTTATGTTTTTTCAAATAGGAAATTAAGATTCTTTCTTAGAAATTAATCTTTTTATTTAAAAATTGGATTATTTTGTTCAAAATTCAACAATTTTGTTGAATTCTCATATATTTTGTAAAAAGTTCGCTTTTTTGGTAAAAAATATTCTTCTAGATTCAGAACTTGTCAACTATTTTTGCACCAATTTTCTTTTGTTTTTTAGTTTATAAATCAATCTGTTTAATTCAAAATTAAATTACTCCATTATTGATTGTCAATTTTTTTCTAGTTCAAAATTCAACTATTTTTTCAAAGTTCATATATTTTGTTAAAAATTAATTTTTATTTAGAAAATTAATCTTCTTATCTCAAAAATTCGTTTTTTAGTTGTTAAAAATTCATTTTTGTTGTTTTTGGAAATTGATTATTTTACTATTAATTTAACTGTTTCATTTTTTATTGTAAATTTCTTCTTTTTTTTTTAGTTGAAAATTAATCTTGTTACCTCAAAAATTAATTTTTTTATGCAAAATTAATTTTTGTTGTTTTTGAAAATGGATTGTTTTTACTATTAATTTAACTGTTTCATTTTTTATTGTAAATTCCTTTTTTTTAGTTAAAAATTCAACTCCTTGGTTTAAAGTTTAGCTGCTTAGTTGAAAATTCCTGTTTTTGATTGAAGATGCATCGTGTTAGATGAAAATTCATATATTTGGTCAAATTTTAGTAAAATGAAATTTTTTAAATTAAAAATGTAACTAATGCATTTCTGATAAACTGTTTTTTGTTTTTGAAAATTTAACTATTTTGTTGAAAATTTATACTTTTTAATGAGAACCGTAACCACTTTGTTGAGAATTGATGTAATTTTTTGCAAATTCGACTTTTTTAAAAATTAATCTTATTAGTTGAAAATTGCAATATTTTTATTAAACGTTCATCTATTTTGTTGAATATTAAAGAATTTTGTTTAAAAAAAAAAAACTTTTTGGTTAAAAACTCGTGTGAGTCGTCTATTTTAGCTAGAGGTGATTTTATATAATCCAGAGTAATCACATACCCTCCGTGATAATTTTGGGTAATCTAGATTAATTCTGTAAATAAAGGTAATTCGCGGTAATTAGATATAATCCGGATTATTCCCGCTCTGCTTTATCAAATTCCACTAAAATTGACTCAAGAAACTTAAATCAGGAGGAGGAATTATGGCTCAAATGGTAGCGCGCTTGGGTTATTCCAGCATGTTAGCCTTGTTCTCCCTCTGTCGTGGGTTCGAATCCCAGTCTAGTGAAATGCAAAAAAAAATATTTTTCTTGGATGTATGTATCTTTTACTTACAATAAATATATTTTATTGCAGAATTATAATACTTCGTCTGTACTTTATGCAATTAGAAAAATCTGTCTTTTTTTACAAAAAGTGAATCAAAGAATGCATTAATTGTATCGTGGGCTACTATGACGTCAATGACTCGATTTTAAGTTTTGCTTGTGAAAGAGTAGGAAACTCGAAGAATTCGTTGCTCCGTTCTTGTGCAATACCTGAAATTCGGGAATCCCGAAGGCCTTCCTTTTATTCATTTATATACTTTTCGATATTTTAGATATAATAAAAAGTGAAACATTTCATTCCAAACCGCAAGACATTCAGATTAAGTGATAAAAAATAGAGAGAGAGAGAGAGAGAGAATAAGAAAACTCATTTATGATTCATCCTTTCCTAATTTATCTCTTATTCTCAATTTATTATTCTACAAGGTATTTTTAGCACAATCACTTTGAATTAGTAATATCGGCCATGAACCTATTATTCATACTTTTATTTAGTTTTTTGGTCGAAAGACAGTTTTGAATTAGTCATTTGAATTTTATATTTATTAACAATATACGAGATTTCGAGTTTTGACAAATTTAGAAAATCATTGGAGTTAAATTTGTAGAAATGTCAGAAAAAGTTTTTAAAAAACTATAATTAATTTTTGACAGTACTTCTTCTTTGCAGGCAACTTATCAAGGATAGAATGCCTACAAAAATGCATTTATATTTTTATTTTCAATGTTCTGAATATTTAATAAGTTTAGCCCAAATAATTGTTTACAACCTCTAAAAACTTTGAATTTAAATAATACATTTTTTGACGAAAATCGATCGCTTTTAGTTAAAAACTCTGTTAATTTTTCATTGAAAGTACATATTTTTTGTTAGAATTTAAACTACCTGGTCAAAGCTTGAACTCTCTATGTTAAAAACTAATTTTACTAACTGGAGACCTCAATATTTTGATGAACATTTTTTTCGGGTTCAAAAATAATATTTTAAGCTGAAAATAAAACTATTTCATTTCTTGTTTAAACTTAACAGGCTTTATTAGAAAATTCAACTATTTGGTTAAAATAATATATTCTGTTGCGAATTTTTCTTGCTTGGTAGAAAATTAATTTTCTTGAATACAAATTTAACTTCTTTGTTGAAATATAAACTTTTTTTTTATAAATTTATTTTATTAGTTGAAGATCCGTCTCTTCTGTTGAAAATGTAACTGTCTTGTTGAATTTTTATTTTTTATTGAAATTCAATTTTTTTAATTGTAAATTTAACTCATTCATTTTTGATTGAAATTTATCGTTTAGAGTTGAAAATTCATATTTTTATATAAAAAATGCAAGGAATTTGTCTTTCTGTGTTGAATTTAATTTGCTTAATTAAAATTGAAAATAGTTTTTTGTTAAAACATTAACTTTTTCCATTTTCCATATAGAATTCATGTTTATGCATGAGAAATTCAACTATTTCGTTTAAAAACAAATTTTTTTTTATTTTGATATTTTCTAGTTGTAAATTCGACTGTTTGGTATATGATTTTTTTATTGCAATGAATTTATTCACTTATAATTGTCAATTTAACTAATTGGTTGAAATTTTATTTCTTCATTTAAAATTCACATTTTAAATAAAGATTCATTATTTTCATTAAAAATTCAACTATTATCTTGAAAAATTAATTTGTTTGATAGAAATTCAACTATGCTGTTGAAAAACCCTCTTTGTTGGTCAATAATTGAATACTGGTTGAAAAATCAACTGTCTGGTCTGAAAATTAAGTTTTTTTGTAATTCAATGTTTTCTAGTTGTAAACTAAACTATTTGGTAGAAAATGTGTTTTTTTGTTCCAGTGAATTTATTCACTTATAATTGGAAATTCAACTAATTGGGTGGAAATTGAATTTCTTTATTAAAAATTCACTTTTTAATTTAAGATTTATTATTTTCTTTAAAAATTAAACTATTTTGTTGAAAATTCATTTATGTTACTAAAAATTCAACTAGTTTATTTTAAGATCCTCTTCGTTGGTCAAAAATTGAAAACTAAAATCATTTTTTGGTAAAACATGAACATTTTTGGTGGAAAATTCATCTTTGTTTGTTAAAATTCAACTATTCGGTTATTAATAAACTTTCTTCTTTTAATAAACATTTAAAAGCTTCAATTTCAACTATTTTTTAAATGGTTTTTTTTCACACTTTTTTAAAGGTTTAGTGTTTTCGTTGGAAATTCCACTATTTTTTTGAAAATTCAATTATTCCTAAAAAATTCAACAATTTCATTTGAAAAATTAATTATTTTGTTAAAAATTCAACTATTCTGTACAAAAATTCAAGTATCTCATCAAAAATCATCTTTGTTGGTCAAAAATTGAAAATAAAAATCTTTTTTGGTAAGACATCTTGATTTTTGGTTGAGAATTCATCGTTGTTGGTTAAAAATTAAACTTTTTAGTTATTAATAAACTTAATTGTTAAATAAATATTTTCGAGTTAAAAAATTAAACCGTTTTGTGGAAAATTAATTTATTTGTATGTGCAAAATGATCTATCTTTGGTTCACCGACAAAAAACAGTTAATTTCTTTGTTAAAAATTCATTTTTCTTTTTCTTGAAGATTCCTCATTTTAATTAAAAATTTGAATTTTATGTTATAAATTTAATTAATTTGTTATAAAACTTTCTATTCTGTTCAAAAGTCATCTTCTTTGATCGATAATTTAACATTTTTGTTGAACATTGGACTTTTTGAATAAAAAATTAATTCTTTTTGATTCATGGAAAATTACTCTTTCTTAGTTAGAAATTCAAGTTTCTTCTAAAAATTTTATCTTTTTGGCTTATATTATTGCCGTGTTGAAATTTTTTGAAATTTTCTGGTTGAAATTTCGATTATTTGCTGTAGAAATTCATCTTTGTTTGAAACATAATCTATTTGGTTATAAATTCAACTATCTTGTTCTCTTATTGTATTAAGATTAATAAGTTAAATAAAAAAAAAATTTCCGTAAAATTGGGGGGAGGGGGGTGTTTGTATTATTGACGTCACCCTAGTGGTTTCAAGTTTTATGATGTGATATTTGACAAAGAAGGGAAGGTGAGTAAAAATTAAAAGTAGCGTGACCTACTTTTGGAATGGTCCCCAAGATAAAATTTCAACATCCTAGTCAACATACCCAATATAAAAAAATAAATATATCCATATCTGAAAAATCAACACAGAATATTTGATGAGCGCCTTGTACCGTTTTACTGACTCACCAACATAACACCTCACATTATATAACAAACTCTTCTAATAATTTCCCAAGTGAAATATACTGGCACTAAAGTTTGCGAGATCGGAATTACATAATAAATTTATCTCAACATCGAGCGAAGTTTTGATTCTATAAATCTTGAACTCGCAATAAAATGACGCCCCAGTAAAAATCGGCGAGTGAGAATTCTCTGGCTGAGCCCTGTCTGGGAAATGGCATCAAACTTGAAGAAAGTCAGCTACGAGGCCGATGTTATACCATCCAGCATCCATTTGGCCGGTACGTTCCAAGAAAATAGATAAGCTCTTCAGATCTTGAGTATAAAGTACCTATATATGAGTGGAGTAGAATCTCATCGCTTTTGTGGCTGGGCCCGTCTGCGTAGGTCACGTGGTCCGTCTGTGTGTGTCAGACTCTTGGCGTGTGTGTAGGTATAATCGTTTATTTCGCGTCGACCTTTGCAGGGCACTACGTCAAGATGTCAGACGCGACCCCGCCTGGCGTAGGGAAGATGCACTGGGAACGTTGTAATGGGCTTACAAAGCGTAACAAACTGATGCGAGGTCAAACACACGACGGGCAATAAACACACGCCAAGATAAATGGCCCTTAGAGTACCTTCCTACCTACCTACCTATATCTACCCACCCCAGGGAAAGTGTTTCGGCCAAACTCAAATCCCGATGCAATCCAAAGCACTCCTCAAACTCTCAAGTCTCAAGCAAAGTGTTTTACTAAGGGCTCCACTCGATCTCATTCAAGTCACTCCACTTGCCAACATAAAACACCAAACGCCTTCTAGTTTCTTATTGGCCTTGTCTTGGCCCTTCGGGTTTCTCACCTTCCTTTCCAGACTAGGGATACAATTGATAGGATCTAGGAACACCTTATAAGACTCCAACTAGGTTTATTTTAATAGTCAAAGCTTTCATATAAATAACTGCAGGGATAGTTTGTGCTTTTTTTATCTAATGCCGTTTCTTGTGACTTAAATTTACAAATTCTTCTTAAATACTTTAAACTGAGAATTCGGATCCTTTAAGCGGGTTTTCCGAGACTGAAAACCTTATAGTTTGGGAAAGGTGTCGATAATTCTGGTGTACTTTATGTACTTGTAGTACTTTATATACTTTATGTACTTCATCCTAATCAACGGGAAACAACCTAACCCACAGGACCCCACCTATCATTAGGAACCTGACCTAACTTCATGGATTGCTTAGGATCAAGCCTATCTCATTAGAACTCTCATCCCTCTGGTCTACACTAAAGCCAAGGAATACTATATATTCTTTGGAACCTCCTATAGTCTACTGGACCTCACCTATCCTTTGAGACCTAATTTAACTCACGAAACTTCTAGTTTTTGTATTAAAGATGAATTTTTATCGGTAAACAGTGCTGAAGTGTTTTCTTAATTCTTCAGTCAGAATGATAACCTTGAATTCTTTTGTTTTGTTTCAGATGCCACAGACGGTACCTACGGCCGTTGGCTTTTCGCCAACCTTCGACTACACGACCTTCCAGTTTGACCTGTCCCTTCTTCCAGATGACTATGGGGTTCTGAATAATCAGAACACCCTAAAAATACCCCAAATCAAGCAAGAAGCTTGTTCACCTCGGCCAGGTTCACCGACCACCTACCCCAGTCCTCCATATCCAGGCCTTGGTGGAGAACTGTCTCCAAATTATTCCAGAGACGCCTCCCCAGCCTACCCTACCAGTCCCTACTACGTTCCCCAAAGTCCCCAAAGTGCCCAATTTGACCCAACAAGTCCAGAACCCATGAAACAACCTGTCAAGAGAGAGAAAAGCCTTGACCTGCTGGCCATTCTACAAGAATCAAGGTAAGCTCACGAAATGTTACCTTTTCAGAATTTCAGATTAAGAAAGAGAGTTGGGAAAAAAATTATGATCATCAGAATCTTCTTGGAAGTCTAGACTATTTTAATTTTAATAATTGCAAAATGGTTGATGCTCAGGATCTTCTAAGAATCTTTTTTATCTTCTTTGACTCTGAAATTTAGGGTTGTCACGAGACCTGAAAGAACATGAAGATTGGAACGATCAGGAAAATTCTTGGAATTTAAAAAACTTTCGGAAAAATGAAAATAGTCATGGAATTTTATTACCAATTTGTCAGTTAATTTTTTGAAAATATTTCAAAGATCTTGCAAAATTGACAAAGAATCCAATAATGTCAGAATCATTTCATAAAGACTTTAAACATTTCACAAAGATGCCAAAGATTTAGAAAAATTACGAAAGATTTTTAAAGATTTCATTAGATTAATCAAATCGTTAGAGCTGAAGGGAAATAAAAGAAAAAATGCAGTTTTTGTAGTTTTTGCTATTGAGTAATAATAAAATATTATAAATTTAAATAAATATCCAACTTAATTTTGTTTTGATATTAAATCTTTTAAAATTCTGAAAAATCTCTTACATCTTCTCAAATCTTTCAAATGTTTTTATTTTTTTGAAAAATGTTTGTGAAATATTTTGAATCATAAAATCGTTTTGATCTTATTATTATATTGAAATCTGTAAAATCTTTTAGAATTTATTGAAATGTTTAAAACGTTTAAAGTTTTTGGAATATTTGTGAAACATTTCTAAAACCTTCATTAAATCATAGACATCTTTGTAAAATCTATAGAAAAAATTATATCTCTAAACTCTTTCTAAAATGTCTAAAATATTTAAAATCTTTGAAATCTTTTAAAATATTTGTTAAATCTTTTGTAAGTCTGAGAAATCTTTTACGTCATTTGACATCTTTATGAAAGATTTAAAATATTTCAAATCCTTTAAAAGTTTTGAAATATTTATGACATGGATTCGAGTCTTTTAAAATATTCAAAATCTTTCGAAATATTCAAAACCTTTCAATACGTTTTAAAAATTTTGAAATCTTTTTTATCTTCCTTTAATGTTAAAAATAATTGAAATCTTTGTCCAATCTTTAAAATCTTTGTAATATTTAGAATGTTTGGAATTTTGATAAATCTTTCACTTATTTTAAATTTTTTTATTTATTATAAAATCTTTAGGAAATCTTAGAAATCTTTAAAATCTTTGCGAAATCTTTGAAATCTTAAAAGTCGTTGAGATCTTTGTAGTATCTTTGGAATCTTTAAAAAAAAATGTTAACCGTTTGAAGAGTTTTGATTCCTCTTAAAATCTTTTCAAATCTTCTTGGATTGTTTTATATTTTTGTGATACCATTATTAAAATTTTTCAAACTTTTGTAAAGTCCCTCGAATCTTTTAAAATGTTTTGAAGACATTTTCAATTTTGAAATCTTTTGAAAATTTTTTTAAATTATTTAAAATTTTTGGAAATCTTTGAAATCTATGAAATGTGTGTTCTAGTGAAATCATTAAAGTAATTGTAAAATAATTTAAATTTTCGTGAAATATATTAAAATCTTCTGAAATCTTTTGAAATGATTTAAATCTTTCTGAAATTCTAAAGTACTTCTAACATCGATTGAAGTGTTTCGAAAAATTTCAAATTTTGCAAGATCTTTTGAAATTTAAAAAATCTTTCAACTCTTTGATATAATTGAAATTTTCGAAATCTTTGTAATATCTAAAATTGTAGAGATTTTTACAAGATACTTCAAATCTTTTGAAATATTTAACTTTCAAATTTTTGTGAAATTAAGAAAATTGTTCAAATCCTTGAAATTTTTTTAATCCTTGGTGTCTTTGAAATCTTCATGAAATCTCCGTGAAATATTTTGAATCGTTTGATTTCTACCAAATCCTCGTAAAATCTTTTGAATTTTTTTGAAATCTTCAAACTGCCTGTGAAATCATTAAAATCTTTTTTTAAATCAGATTTTTTTCATATTTATGTGGAAGCATTGTGATATCATTAAAACCACTGATACGTTTGGAAAAATTTTGAAATCTTTCGAAATCATAGAAAAATTTGAAATATTTGTGAAATCCTTGTGAAATGATTAAATCAATGGTAAAATAATTGAAATCTTTGTAAAATCTATTAGAATCATTTTAATCTCTGAAATCTCTGTATTATATGAAATCTTTGAAATATTTTAAATTAATTGTGAAACCTTTTAGAATTTTAAAAAACCCTCTATGTCTTTCGAAATCTTTTGAAATCTTTGAAATCCTGAAATTTTATGTATGCTCAAAAGTCGTTTGCACAAACCCTCGATTTGATTCCAATAGTTTCACACCTTCTAGAAATTTTAAATGATAATATTAATGATAATTATTGAAATTTATCAAATTATTTTAAAGCCCGTTATACTTGCATTAATTAATAATTTGGTAAAGTAGTACTAGATTTTTTTCTAGAGTAAATCCAGAAAACCTGTAAAATTCGTGGAATTTTTTTAACAAGACTCCTCTAGCAACCCTAGCAGTTAAATGAACTTCCTTAACAGACTCCAATTTACTTTTCAGACTACTTGCTGAAAGTCTGGGATACAAAGAAGACTCAACAGACTGCACAGTGCCTTGCACACCCCCTCGAACCGAAGAAGACATCTACAACAGTCTAGACACAGACTTTTTTCCAAAAAAAGAGTCGCATCCCATTCTGAAGGAAATCCTCTTCAAAGAAGAGCCTTGCTCTTCATCCTCTTCCTCAAATTCATCATCAGCTTCTATTTCTTCCCCAGCTTCGACAATTTCATCATCGGCTTCCTCTCCAGCCTCTGTTGAATTCGAAAGATCTCCCCTTCGAGAACTTCTTTTCAGAGGGAGTCAAAGAGACCTTGCAGAAGAGACATCAGCTGTCTTGAAGATTGAAAAAATTCAGGAAGATCCTGTTCAGTCAAAAATTGGAAACCCTCTAGAAAAGGAGGAAGAATTATTCAGCGACGTAAGGAAAAGTGACCATCAGTTGTTGAGGGAAGTCCTTCGGGACACCAGCTTCCAGAGGAAGTACAATCTGAGACCTGTGGATCTCGCAGGTCTTGGAACTGGATTTGTCGAGGACATGGAAGCTGGAGAATGTGTTGCTGATCTTACGAGAGAGCAAATTGAACCCGTACTTAGCCTTGCGATCCAGCAGCTTCAGAAGGACTTCGACAACACTTGCGTGGCCCTCGGCATCCATCCTGGTGAGTCTCTCATCTATATACTAAACAAAAATTCTGGTTAATTCAACTAGAACAAAGTGTTAAATATGCCCTTACAATAAATTCCAGTTAAAAGTATCAGAAGTTTCTGGTTGACAATTTGCTGGGTAATGTTACCAGAATCGTGTGAATATAACCAGACGTTCTGGTAAGGTTAACCAGAAATATTTACTAGATAGTTTTCTGGTAATTTAAGAATACAACGTTCTGGTCAACATAACCAGATGTTCTAGTAAACTTAACCAGATGTTCTGGTGAACTCACCCAGAGGTTCTGGTAAACTCGACCAGATGTTCTGGTAAACTCAACCAGATATTCTGGTAGATGTCGACTTTCGACTATTGAATTTCATGGAGTCTTCCTAACCTCCTCTGAAATTAAAAGGACTACATGTTACATTTTCGCAAAGAAAATAATCCAACAAAAGTTTCTGACAACAAAGTGCAGAAACTATGTTCCGCTTCACTATAATGTCGCCCTCCTATAATGGATAGATGACACCCAAAATACATGTGCTTGGTTCGGAAGTATTCCTGTAGCACTGATGTTTAGACTGATAAATCGCGATTGTTCGAAAATTGGACATTTACGCCAAAGCGTCAATTGACACATCCACCAAAATGATATAAGACAAAAGATAGATTTCTGGAAATCGAAAAAAGATCGCAACCCTTCTGTTACCAGAAATATTAATCAGAACAGTTTTAATCAGAAAAAATCAACCTGAGTTCATTAATTATTATAATAATCATAATTTCGGATCAAAATAACTAGAAATTCTTTAACCAGCCTTTGGCCCAAAAAGGACATTAGCACTAAAATTTTGATTTTGAGAAAAATAAAAAATAGTGAATTCACTTTATGCTCATTCCACATCTTTTCGTAGTGACGTTTATCAAACAAATTTCTTGTTTCGTAGATACTTTGATGCATTTTCGACTGTACAATAACAGTAATGATTTTACTTTATTTTCTTTATTGAAAAGTTCTTCCTGGATTTCTGTTTTGATTATCCATCTATGCGGACACAGTGTTTATTATTTAGTTCCATTTACAAAGGTTTTTTTATTATAATCGGAAAATTTATCATACTTTGTATCAAATGTTAAAATTAATTTATTACTATTCTTGTATTTTTTACAAGAGACTTTAGTAGATAACATTGAATAGTTTTTTTTTCGGTGAGAATTTTGTTCATCAAGAAAGATTTCAAGTGATAACTTTCTTAAGTTGAAATTTAGAGCCAATTAAAACTTGTCAGATTACGTTTAATAAAATAAATTAGAAATTACATTAAGCTGGGTGATAGCTATGCAAATTAGGTTTAGAATGGCTTCTTAAATTGGGGGCCGTTCAAAAACTATGTCAAAATGAAATAGACAGTTACCGTTTTTTACTATTTTAATGGGGGGGGGGGGGGG
>NC_046659.1:108602260-108639844 GCF_010883055.1 Belonocnema kinseyi
GGGTGAAGCAGAATGTGATACCACATATGGAAAATTCAAATCTGAAGACCATGTTTAAAAAAAATGTGATAACTTCGCCTTTTTTTCATTTTCTCGTTTGGAGGCGAACTGAGTTAATAGAAACCAGTAAAAAAAATTAATCATTTTACGTTAAAAGTTAATTCGTTTTAAGTAAAAAGTCTACATTATTTTGATATACATCATTTTGTTTGTATATTTAACCATTTTGGTGAAAATTTGTTTATTTTTAGTTGAAAATTATTTTTTTAGCTGATAATTTAATTATAACATTTTTGGAAAAAATCGGTAGTGTTTAGTTTAAAATTAAACTACTTTTTCATTGAAAATTGATGTTCTTTTTAGTCAAAGATTCAATAACTTCGTAGTTTTATCTAATTTTTTTAAATTTCATCATTTTTGAAAAAAAAATTGATCTTAAAATTCTGCTGCTCAAAAGATCCATCTCTTTAGTTGAAAATTGAACTATTTGATTAAAAACTCTTTTTTTTCGTTGAAAATGATTGTTTTGACTGAAAATCTGACTACTAGGTTATTGGTAAAAAAATAGATCCTTTTAGTTGAAGATTAATTTAATTTGGGGATTTAATTTTCCTTTTTATTTTTGTGCAAAAAAGAAAATTGTTTCTTTTATTTTTTAGGAATATTTTTTCTATTTTCAAATTTCAATAGAAAATTGTTATGGCGGTTGTCAAAATTTGGTTGTTGGATTCTTGATTTTATTTTCAGGAAATATGCACATTAAATTATTTCTTTGCAAATATGTCTTTTTTGGTAAAAAATTAATTCTCTAAATGTAAAATTTAATTATTTGGTTGCCAGTTTAACTATTTGCTTAAAAATGAACTTTTTCTTTATGATTCGAATATTTTGTTGAGAATTAATAATTTTTGGTCAAAAATTTATCATTTTTGCATAAAAATCGTGATTTGCTTTCAAAATTACACAATGCAGTAAAAAAATCAATAATTTTGGTACAAAATTCAATTATTTGGTTCAAAATTTCTTTATTTTGTCAAAAAATAGTTATCTTACAGAAAATTCATATTTTCAGGTTAAAAGTTTAACTATTTTATAGAACATTACTCGTGTTGGTTTGAAAAGTCAACATTTTTTCGAAAATTGACCTTTTTTGGATTAACTCAACATTTTTTATGTAAAATTAAAATATTTTTTCTTCCGAAATATCAACTATTGCATTTTTCCTTAAAAAAAGCATCTTTTTTACTAGGAAATTCTACAATTTGGTTCCAAATTCATACAATTTTTTATAAATTCATCTTTATAGTAAAAAATTAATTCTGAAATTTTAATTGTTGAGTTTACAATTGAACCTAATTGATTAAAAATTAATATTATGAGTAGAAAATCCATAATTTTGGTTGCAATTTAACTATTTTGTTAAAGCTCGTTTTTTTTCCTTTAAAATTTATTTCCTTAAATAAAAATCTAATTATTCCATTATTATTTAAAAATTAATAGTTTTAAGTTAAAATTAAAATTATTCTGTTTAAAATGTATGTAGTTTTTTTTTTAATTCGCCGCCCTTTTTGCTAAAAAATTTTTTTAAAATGAAAATTCAATCACTACGTTGAGAGTTGAACTAGTTTGCTAAAAATATTAATTTTATTAGTTGAAGTTCCACCTTCTTAATAGAAATTTTTTTTTAATTTGCTTAGAATTTTTTTGTTTAAAAATGAAGTTTTCCTTTTGAAAATGTAACTATTGCATTCTTCATCAAAAATTAACTAGTTGGTTGCAAATTCAACTATTTGGTCAAAAATCACATTTTTGTTGGGAAATTTACATTTTCGAGTTGAAAATTCAACTTTTTTCTAGAGAATTTGCTATTTCGGTTTAAAAATTCAATAATTTTGTTTGAAAATCCTTTTGTTTTTTGTTTAAATTTAACTATTTAAAATATAAAATAGAATTTATTTCTTTTTGAAATATCAACTGTTAGATTTTTTTTAGTTGAATTTAAAAGTTTTTTATTTTAAATAACAATTTTTCTTTGTTGATATACCAATTATTATATTTTTCTTTTTTGTTGAATTTTACTTTTTTTAAACATAAATAACCATCTTTTCTTGGTTGCTGACAGAAACTTTTTTTTCAATTTGTTGAAAATGTAATCAATATAATAAAAAAACAAATCTTGTTTTTCAAATTAAAATGGGTTGGTTGAAAATCCACCTTTTTGACTACCAAACATCTTTATTGTTATTTATATATTTCATCTATCATATTTTTTATTTATTTTTAATTTTAAATTATCTTTGGTTGTAGAAGAATTCTTATTTTTTTAAATTTAACCTAGTTCTCAAAAATTAATATTTTTGGATTGAAAATTTATCTATACATTTTTTATGGTATTATTTTACTTTTATTTCAAACATTTATTTTTGTACTTCCTGTATTATATTTTGTGGGAGGTGGTGTATTTCATCCTGTGGGTTTCAATCTTTTCCTGATGATATGAGGATGATACATTTTAGTATTAAAAATTTCGAAACAGATATAAAGTTGAAAGAACCTGTTGCTTAGAAGCAACCGACCCTTTTTCTACTTTTTCACTTAAAATCTTCTGTAGTTAAAAAAATACTGATCGTTGAAATCTTCAAAGCTTTTTTATAGTTATTTTATTTTTTTCTGATGATTTAAGGATGATACATTTTAAGATTAAAAATTTCAAAACAGATTTAAAGTTGAAAGGACCTGTTCTTTAGAAGCAACAGACCCTTTTTCTGCTTTGTCACTTAAAATCTTCTCTAATTCAAAAAATACTGATCGTTGAAAAAGTTAACAGTATAACATACAATTAAGAAAATTACTTCTAAATCAGTGACTATGCTTCGTCATCAAGAAACAGTGGGAATAGTGCTCGTTAAAGAATCTCGAGTACCGTTTCTGTTCCATTCTGAATTACGATTGCGGTTGAGTATTATTTTAATCAAGAGAAATCTATTAGATCCAAACAATTTTAATGCATCTGACACAAGAAAATAAAAACTGAAGAATAGAAACTAGAAAACAGAAATCCGTTAATTAACTGGAATTATTTAACCACTAATCAAATGATATTTCTTTTTTTTTTATTGCGTCTATAAATGACCATGATAATGATGCCAGTAAAATTACTCATTCAATGAAAATAGAAGATAGAAGGCAATAGATCAGAAAATATTTTTATTATTTTTTTATTATTTGCTCTATCCTCGTTTCGCATGACTAGGCTACCTTGCCCGAGGCCAATATTCGTACAAGACCGGTTCCACTATTAGTCTAAAACATGACGTCACGTTTCTAATTTACGAAGGTAACGAAGTCATTTTCAACTGAGAGTGACGAAATTTCAGGTCCTCTCGAGATCAAGGAATAAGATTTCATCTAAAAAAATACAAGACTTTCGATTCCCTTTGTAACCCAATTTGCAATATTTTTGATTCGCAAATTTAGAGTGGGAATTGGAAATTGCGAATTCGAATTTTTCAATTTTCAAGGCTTGAATTTTCAATTATTAATTTTATAGAGATTTTGGAAAAAAAAGGAAAGATAGCTCATTAAATTCTGCGTTGATTGAGCCCTCTTAAAATATTTTTTCCGACTATGGACCGCGATTGCCTTTTGGAAAGACCGACCAATTTTCCGTTTTTAACAACTTTTCGATTATCAACTTCCACCGCATACATTCTTCAGAGGAAGAATTTGAAAAAAATTTTGAATGCGCTAAATTAAATTTTTTTAATTTCTCTTTAGAATGAGTCAAATAACGTAATAAAATATTGATTGATTCCCAAATTATTATCAAAAATGTGGAGTGGTAAACAGACGAAATCGGTATAGGAAATAAGAGACAATGACTGCGATCGACACGACACCGACCGCTTTTCGCCTCGGCCACGTTTCCTTTTGTATAATAATTCGAGAATCCGTGAATATTTTTTTATGTTTTTGGTCTCATTTTGAAGAGAAAGCTTTGGATTTTAATTTGACAAAATTTCCATTTTTTATATTTTTTTCCTAAAGAATGCAGTGCGTGGAAGTTAGGAATTAAAAATTGTTCAAAAACGGACTATAGGTCGGTCTTTTTTATATGAAATTTCGTTTTCTATTTATCAAAAGTGCCTTAACTAGAGTTTTTTAAACGTGGGATTCAATAAAGTTTTTATTCGTTTTTGGAAAATCTTTCTAACTTAAGTTTGGGCAGAGTTAGTCACTTTATAGCACAAGCATCTTTTTTATTCGATTTTATATAATAAATAAACATTTATTAACGATTTAACGGTTTTATTTGCAACTTTTAAAAATGCAACTAAATAAAAAAAATAAAACTTTAATTATTGCCGAGCAACATAATTTTTCCGGAAAAGAAAAATCCCGAACTTTCTGAAATATTAGATTTTCCAAAATTTCAAAATACTGAATATTTTTATCCGCGAAATTAAAATATTTCGAATGTGAAAAATAGTTACTGAAATTTTACAAGCCGAATTTTTAAAATGCCGAAATTCAATATTGACAAAATTAATAATTTGTAAAAATGATTAAATTCCCTAAATCATTGCATAGGAAAATAGAATCTATTCTAACAGATAAAAGATATTACATTTGATTTTTTTTTACTTTTTCGGTCATTTTAATTTCCTGGATTCTTAAATTTACTAATATCAAAAATTCACTTATTTCATGATCATAAATTTGAAATGTTAGAATGTTTGAAATTCGGGTTTCCAAAATTTCGTTAACATAAAATTTGGGTAATTTGAATTTTCTACATTTTTCTAATTTTGCTGATTTACTTTTTCGGAATATTTAAATTTCTTTGATAAATATTTTTAGTCGTTTTATTATTCATTGGTAATTTGAAATATCCTAAAATTTTATTTTCAATGGAAATGTTCTGCTTCGTCAAACAAATTTTTGGTATTTTTCATTATGGGGGGTTTTGATTTTTTTGAAAAATTTTGTTGTCCCATCATAGCATCACTCACATCTGCTTAAAAATTATGTTCAAAATTGAAAGGTTTTAAACTATAAAAAATCAAATTTGAATAAGTTCGCGAATTATCATTTATTTTTCATTTCTTATCTCTTTTTGGAATATCTTATTACGAAACAAAACAGAAAATTAGGTTATTAATTGATTTATTTGCTTTTAATTCCAGTTGAGATAAAATCTTCAATTTAAGTAGAAGTTAAAGATTACTGTAAGTCAAATAAAATAACAATTAGAGTTTGAGTTAAAATTAAAATGGCATGCAATCTGCTCTAGATATCGTAATATTTGTTTTAATTATTAATTACCTCTCCTTAACTCGTTTCGTCCAGAGTCTTGAGTCTCGTCTCGCGCCTTTTCTTGACTCGAGTCTTGTCTTATCTTAAGTTCCGTCTAGACTTGGAAATCGCCTCGTCTCATCTCTTCTAGTCTTAAATATCGTCTCGAGTTTCTTCGCGTCTCGTCTTAAGTCTTGTCTAATCTTAATTCTCCTCTAGTCTCAAATATTCATTTACGTCGAGTCTCGAGTCTTGTTTAGTCTTAAGTTCCGTATGTACTTCAATATCGTCTCATCCTCTCTAGTCTTAAATATCGTCTAGAGTTTCTTCACGTATCGCCCCGAGTCTTGTCTAATCTTCATTCTCGCCTGGTCATAAATATTTTTTGCCTGAAGTGTCATCTCGACTCTCGAGACTCTCCTCTAATGTCAAATATCGTCTCGAGTTTCTTCACGTCTTGTCTCGAGTCCTGACAAGTACTAATTTTCGCCTAGTCGTAAATATTCTTTTGCCTCGAGTCTTGTCTAGTCTTAAGTCTCGTCTACACTTGAATATCGCCTCGTCTCATCCCGTCTAGTCTTAAATATTGCCTCGAGTATCTTCACGTCTTGTCCTGAGTCTTTTCTCATCTTAATTCCCGCCTAGACTTAAATATTCTTTTGCCTCGAGATTCTAGTCTTGTAAGGCCTTAATAGCCCTCTAGACTTAAATATCGCCTCGTCTCGCCTCTTCTCGCCTCTTCTCGCCTCTTCTCGTCCAAATATTGTCGCGAGTTTCTTTACGTCTCGTCTCGAGTCTTGTCTAATCTTAATTCTCGCTTGTCTCAAATATTCTTTTGCCTCGAGTCTCGTCTCGAGTCTTGTTAGTCTTAAGCCATGAGATGGCTTTAAATGGCAAATTTATATAATTGTTTCGGTTCAATTGAGAAATAAGGAAGGCTTTAATAAATTAATGAAAATTGAAACGAGACTCTTTTTAAATTATTCTTTGTGTTTTTTTTTCAGAACCTCGCCGCTGGAGTGCGGCTGACGTCGCAGCTTGGGTGCAGTGGGCTAGAAGGCAATTGCAGCTACCCTCTGTGCCTGTAGAAAGTTTCAACGTTGATGGTGCTACTTTAGCGTCCCTCACTGAAGAAGAATTTTGCAGGAGAGCGCCACAGGTTCGTCAAAAATATATTTCCTTAATATCAATCTCCCCTTAAATTAATATCCTTTCTCGAATATTGATTATCGATTAACTCAAAATTAAATTTTGAGAAGACAGTTTTTTAAACATTTTATTTATTCTCATAGCGAACCCCGTGGTATCCCACTTATGGAAGATTTACTACTAACTTCCTAGGAACAAAAAAACTTCTTTTTGTTTAAGTTGATTTTTTAATTAACTGCATCCATTTTAAACAAATACTGGAACTCCTTATTAAACAAAATATTCGAGTTTTCAACCATAAAACTAATATCTAAATTTTTTGTTAAAAAAATTAATTTTAATGACAACAAAAAATTTTCAACAAAATAGATGAATTTTCTAAGATACGTATATTTTGCAATAAAAATAGAGAATCTTTGACTGGAATAGCTTAATTTTCAGTTAAAAAGATGTTTCATTAAAAAAAAAACTAATTTTAAATTAAATTTTTTAATTTTATACCATGGAAATGAATTTTCAACTAAACTGATAAATCTCCAACCAAAAAAAATAATTCTGAACAAATAAATTTAAATTTCAACCAAGTAGTTTAAATTTCGAACACGAAAAACACGGATTTAAAAAAAAAAACATGAATTATCAACCAGATTGTTAAATTTTCCTCTGAAGAAGTTTTAAACAAATAGCTGCATTTTCATAAAGAAAATGGGTTTTCAGCGAAAAATAGCCTAGTTGAATCTTTATAAAATTGTTGAAATTCTAACTAAAAAATGATTTATTTATTTTTTCTAAACAAAAAATATTGTTCTACCAAAACTTTGAATTCTTTAACAAATTTTTCTTATTTTCAAGACAAAAAGACGGATTATCGTCAAAGGAGTTTTTAACCAATTATTTGAGTTTTTTTACCAAAATTGTTGAAATTTTAACAAAAAATTTGAATTTTTAACAAAAAGGGTCACTTTTAACAAAATTGTTTCAGTTCCTACAAAATCTTGATTTTTCAAGCCAAAAGGCTTTTAATATAAACACAAAAAAGCTGAAGTGAACCAAAGAAGACGAATTATAAAAAAGTGTATTCCTTTAATTGTTTTCGTATTCTAATTATTCTGATCGGTTTATAAAGAAGTTTGATCAAATAAATTCGAATTAATTAAAAATTAAGAAATAAAATGAATTTGAAAAAAATGTATTCAAAAAATTTGGATTTTTAGCCAAAATAAGGATACATTTTATACCAACAATATTAATTTTTCTAGCAAAAAAGACTCATTTATAACAAACAATATGAATTTTTAATCAAACATTCAAATTTTTAACTACAGAAAATCATTTTTCAACAAAAGTGGAATTTTTATATTGTTTGTGAAAGAAATTTAAAAAAAGGATGAAATTTCAACCAAAAAGTTCCATTTTGAAGCAAACATGAATTTTCCACCAAAAAGATTATTTTCCTCCCAAACAATATTTATTTTCAAGAAAATACTTCATTTTTTAATAAAATTTTTGAATTTTCAAGGAAATGTTTAAATTTTAAACACGAAAAGATTAATTATATATAAAACAGTTAAAATTGGAAATAAAACGTTTAATTTGTAACAAAATAATTTTAATGTTTGACCAAATAAGTTGAATTTCCAACCAACAAAATTAATTTTCAACAATAAAATTAACTCACAACCAAATCGTTCAATTTCCTACCAAATTCTTCAAATTTCGAACGAAAAATATTTGAAAATTAAAAAATATAAATAGTTGAATTGCACCAAAAAAGACAAATTATAAACAAAATTGTTACATCCTTAACCAAAAGAGATTAATTTTCAACCTAATAGTTGCATTTTTAGACAAAATTAGAGAGCATTTTCTACCAAGAAAATTAATTTGCTAGTTATAAAGTCAAATATTTAACTAAAAATAGAATAGTTAAATTATTTCTTAAAAAAATTAATTTTTGGCACAATAATTGAATTTTCATCCAAGTAGTACAATTTCTAATCAAACGATATGAATGATGAACCAATAGTATGATATTAGAATTTTTAACAAAATAAAAAAAGATTTAAAGAATGGGATAATTTGGAAATAGGAGAAAGGGTGTGATGTCTGAAACATGAAAGTGGTGCCCTACTCTTTTTTTAATTAATCAATTTTTTCAAATGTTGATAAGCTTAGCTAACCATTCTTTTCAATTCATTTTCTTTCTTTGGACTGGATAGTTTTTTTGAAAATTGAATTATTTTATGAAAAGAAAGGTTGAACTAAACAGTGAATCGAATTATCAAGAATTGAACAGATTTTGGTACAAGGTCGGTGTCAATGTGTTGCTGGCTTATCAGCACCACAACAGAGTTTTGGTTTCTGGACATATCAGCCTTGGAATGGTAGATGATCCCTTTCCAAGAGGTTATCCCTTCCCGAAGAAAATACCATGACATCGCGATAGCGTAATAAATCCCGAACGTGACTCTCGTATCTCAACTGCAATTCCAAAGGTTCACCAAGAATAATTTATTTCCAAGACAAGCCTCACATTGGCAATCACACTTGACGAATTTTGCTGACGGGTGAAGACGGTAGCGGCTGAATTGTCCAAAATTTTTATACTTGACTGACTTATCAATGTTTTTCGAAAATTATTTGAAATTAAATGTCAACTCTACCTGGGTGCATCAATTATTGTTTACAACGTTTTGGAAACTTACAAAAATTTTGGAAATTTACGGAAATTCAGAGAATCCAAAAATTTGCAGGAATTCGTGATAACTTATAGTAAATTACGTTAATTTATTCCGAATTTATGGTAACTTGTCGTTTACTAGTTGGTCTAATCCGTCAGTCTGTAAACACGTTTAACTGATCGATTGATAATTTTTACTATTTACTTGTGTCGTCACTTTTTACTCCCTAGGGACTGAAATGTAGAACTTCCCCCACTGGAAACTTATTTAAAAGTCCTGTTTTTGTTTGATTTCGAAATTTAATTTTCAAAGTGCAAAATAACAAAAAAAAAGGTTTAGCTCAGAAGAAGAAACCAAAAAATAATAAAAGAAAAATAAAAGAAACTTCTAACAAAACCGTTGAATTTTGAGTATCTAAACAAATAATTAATTTTTTAATCAAATAATAAGGGTCAACCATAAAATACGATTTTTCAACAAAATTTTTTAATTTTCAACCACAAAAGAATGGATTCAGAAAAAAAAATATAATAGTTGATATTTTAATCTCAAATAAAAAGAAATTGTATTAAACCCAAAACAAAGAATTTTTAGCAACAAAGTTAGTTTTAACCGAGAAAGATTTTCAGTTATAAGAGAAAAAAAATGCAAACAAATTGTTAAATTGTTAATTTTTTAAGCCAAAAAACGAATTTTCTATAAAACTTTTTAATACTCAACCAAAAAGAATGAACTATTACCAAAATAATACTTTTTTGACCAAATAATAAGTCTTAACCAGAAGAGACGAATTTTCTAGCATGTAGTTCATTTTGCATACAAGGAGATAAATGTTCAAAAGAAAAAAAATTGTAAACAAAATAGTTTTTCTAACCACATTGTTGAATTTTTAACCACTAAAGAATGAATTCTCGACCAAAAATGTTTTAGTTGATTTTCAAACAAAAAAACTTTTTGTCAAATACTAAACAGTTGAATAAAACCAAAAAAGTCGATTTTTATAAAAAAAGATCCATTTCTAGCAAAAAATTATTTCCATCAACAAAGCATTAATTTCTGACCCAAAAGAACCTATCTTAAAACAGTTAAATTTTCAAACGAAAATATGCTACTTGGAATTTCAGTAAAAAATATTTTAACTTTTTGAATTAAAAACAGTTAAATCAAACAGAAGGAGAAGAATATTCAAGAAAATATTATTTAATTTTCAACCAAAATATAATGGATTCAGAAGAAATGTAATAGTTGATATTTTAATCTTAAATAAAAAACAATTGTATCCAACCAAAATAATAATTTTTTCAATTTAAAACAGTTAAATTAAACAAAAAGAGAGAATTTTGCAACAAAATATTTATTTTTTCAACAAAGAAACGCAAATTTAACAAAAAATGAATTGTTAACAAAGTAATTCTTATTTCAACCATATAGATTAATTTAACACCACTATAGAATACATTTTCAAAACAAAAATGCATTAGTGGATATTTTAACAAAAAATATTTTTTCCTTGCCTAACAAATATTTGTATTCCACCAAAAAGTACGAATTTTTAGCAAAAAAATGAAATGTTCAAGACCGAAAGCTTTTTAAGTCAAGAAAATAAAAAAAATTTTAATTTCTAAGCCAAAGCATCAAATTTTCTAAAAAACAGTTCATTAATAAAAAAAGGTGAATTTGTGTATTTTCAACAAAAAGGATACATTTTTAATCAAATAGTTTTATTTTCAAACATAACAAAAAAAATGTTTAACCCAGAAGAATTGAACTTTTGAAAAAAACATTCAAATTTCCCTACAAAAAAAGATTATTCTGTAACAAAATAATTAATTCTCTAACCAAATAGTAAAAGATTTAACCAAAAGAGACGAATTTTTAAACAAATTTCTGTGTCTTGCTACAAAAAAGATTAATTTTTAACCCAAATTTGTTTAATTGTCAACATAACAGTTTAATGTTTAAAAAATACCCTTTAATAAAATTCTTAACTTTGTAACCAAATAATAAAATTTTTAATCAAAGAAGACGAATTTCCAATAAAATAGTTTAGTTTTCAATCGCAAAAAAACTAGTTTTCAATGACAAATATGATAATAGAAATATCAGCGAAGAAAACATTTTAACTTTTTCAAACAGAAAGATTTTTTAGTCAAGAATGTCAAGAAACTTTTTATCAAATTCTTCAATTTTTAAACCTAAATTGCGAATTTTCCAAGAATCAGATAAATTTATTAATAAAAAAGGATAAATTTCAAAAAATAATTCAGAGGAATTTGTAATAAATACTAATTATTAATTAAAACAATATTAACATTAGAAAAAGAATATTTCGATAAATCGACAGATTCTTTTTCAACAATTTCCTTGATATAAAATACCCATTTTTTATTTTTTGCAGTTACTGCCTTTTTCCGTAGGACGGCCGTGTAATTAAGTAGGTAAAATTTGGAAAATAAGGCATCAGCCAACTTCAGCTAAATTAAATGGAATAAGCCTTATAGCAATTTGCAAATTTTGTTCTGAGAAGTTTTTATAACTGGTTTTTTTGACAACCTTGTCGAACAGCGACGCTGACTCACAGAATTGAAATTAGGGTTTTAACACCTATAAAGTTACGAACGAAACTTGAGAAATTTGTGGAGGGGCATGAAAGGTGAAAGTAAACTTCTGGGAAATTCCCAAACTCTGACGTCTTTCTTCGTAACTTTTGCTGTGCGTAGGAATATAAATATTACATGTGGATACCAGGTACTTAAGACAGGTTCTTACCTGAAATTAGAGTTCTTTGAATGCCAAATGAAAAAAAGATCAAAAGAAATTCCGATTCATATTTCCGCTCTGCGACGTTCAATGTTCATTCTTTGTGAAATTGAGCGAGATTTTTCAATTGAAAAACTGAGCGATTATGTACAAAGTTGCGAAACAGTTAAACGCGGAAAAGAGTTTAGGAAAGAAAATTTATTTTGAAAAAAACTCACTTGTCCGATTAAAAAAAATCCTTCCTTCGAACTGAATAAAAATGTTTCAAATAATAGGATTTCCGGTTTGAATTCAGAAAAACATGGCAAATAAGAAACTTTAATGATTTAGCGAATGTTTTCCTGACAAAAAGCTGTAAATTATTTTAAATCATGAAAAGAACACAAAAATTATATAAATTAAAGATTTAAAACTCAAAAAAAATCAACAAACAATTTCTCTTTTTCATCTTAAGTCGAATGTGGAAAAAATTCCCGCTTGTTTCAGAAACAAATTAAAATAAAAAATTTGCTACCTAGATAATTCAATGAAAATTTTTTTAACAAAGAATATCGAGCTTCCGGTAAAAAAAATTGGAAATTAAAGCTTCCCTCCATTTTATCATAAGATAAGTGTACAAATTTCTTAATTTTTCTCTCTTTAACTTATTAATAATGATAAAAACTTTAAAATCCCTTATTATTATTATTGAGAAATAAATTGAAAACTAAAATGCTCTTTTCCAATTCAGTTTTCTGATCTCGAATGTGGCATTTTTGTTTCTAATTTATTTCTGAATTTTAAACAGAAATTCCCTGTTTCAATATAAAAATAAAATATTTACACTTTTAACTTCATACAAGTGTTAAAAAATAAATGGATTTTCTTTTTTAATCCAGGAAACAATTAAAAATAAAATACAGTTAACTGTTGGGTATGTTTTCAATCCAAAAATAAGCTCGGATTTATTAAAAATCATGAGAAAAAAACATGAAACTTATATAAATTAAAGACTTTAAACTGAAACCCTTAACAACAAATTTACTAAAAAATATCCCCCTTTTATTCTTCTGTTTCGGGGAAAAAATGTTTATAAAATAATTCGTTTTAATTTGATAACAGTTTAACAAAAAATATTCCTTCTCCGATTTAGAAAAAAATGAGAATAAAAAATGTCCCTTTATTAGTTTAACAAAAAAGTGTAAATAAAAGAATTTGTCCTTTTTTAACTCAATCAAAATTTAAAAATTACAACATGTCATTATTCGAATTCAGAAATAACTTCAGTTTTCAAGATTGGAAAGGGGAATGCTTATTTTTAATTTATTTATACATTTCAAACAAATAATTCCTTTTTTAGTTCGGAAAAATTCCTCTTTTAAAAAAAATCATTTCTTTGAACTGAATAAAAATGTTACAAATAGTAGGATTTTTGGTTTTAATTCAAAAAAAAATTGAAAATAAGAAACTTAAAACATGAAGTGGATTTTTTCGCTGGACAAAAAATCCAGAAATTATTTCAAATCATGAAAAGAACACGACAATTATATAAATTAAAAATTTTGAACTCAAAACTTAAAAATAATATTAAACAAACAATTGATCTTTTTCATCCTAAGTCGAATGTAAAAAAATTCCTCTTTTTTAAAAGATAAATTAAAAACCAAATTTGTCTCTCTTTAACTTATTAATAATGTTTAAAAATCAAAAAATCCCTATTATTATTCAGAAATAGATTGAAAAATGAAATTCCTTTTTCCAATCCAATTTTATAAATTGTAATAGAGAATTTTTTTCCAATTTATTTCTGAATTTTAAATAAAGAGTCCCTGTTTCAATTTGAAACAAAATATTTTCACTTCGATCTCAATAAAAGTTTTAAAAATAAATGAATTTTCCATTTTATGTTAGAAAGAAATTGAGAATAAAATAAAATAAAATGTAGGATATGCTTTCCGCAAGACTATAAGCTTGGAATTTTTGAAATCAAAAGAAAAAAACATGAAAATTATATAAATTAAACACTTGAAACTCAAAAGTTAAAAAATGTTCTTTTTCTATTTCAGCAAAAAAAAAAAATAATAAAAACCAGTATTTATTTCCTATTCAATTGATAATTGATCAGAACAAAAATGTCCTTCTTTTCAATTCAGAAAAAAATTGAAAATAAAAGTTCCCTCTTCTTGTTTAAAGCAAAATGTGAAAATTACAGAATTTGTCCTCCTTTAACTTAATAAAATAGTTAAAAATACAAAATGTTTCTATTCGAATTCAGAAATAATTTCATTTTTTCAGAATTATGAAGGGAAATGTTTTTTCTTAATTTATTTATAAATTTCGATCAAATAATGCCTTTTTCAATTTGAAAAAAGTACTCTTTTTCAACTCAAAGAAAAATGTTAAAAAAAATATCTTATTTTAATACAGATAAAAATAAAAAACAGTAAAGCAGTAGCTTGCATTTTCATCAAAAACATAAGATATTAAATTCATTTAAAAACATGAAATTTTAAGACAAAGCATGTCAATTCAGAAATTTTTTGTTCATTTCCCCCATTTTATGATAAGAAAAATTATTTTTAAAAAATCTGCCCCACTTCAACTTATTAAAAATATTCATCAAAAATTGGAAGATCCAAAACTTCTTTTTGTCAATTTTAATAAAAAAAATTACTCCCTTTCAACTCAATAAATATACTAGAAGAAAAAAATTCTTCTTTGAATCGGCAAAAAAATTGAAAATAAAAAATAAACCCTTTTGGATTCCATAAAATTTCGGGTTATATACTTATTTTTAAAATTAAAAACGTTGCTGTAGTAGGGTATGTTGTCCTCGAAAAGTAAGCTATGATCAATTAAGAAGTAAACATTTTGAAAAAATTTATAAGAAAATATTCCTTAAAATGTTTCGAAATCTTACGAAATTTTTTGAAAACCGTGTAAATATTTTTAAATCTCTTGGAAATCCCTTAAAATTAGTTTAAATATTTTAAAATCCATAAAAATGATTTTAAATATCATAAAATCCGCTGAAAAGCTTTTAAATTCTGCGTAAATATTTTAAATTACTGAAAATTTTTGAAATTTAGTGAAATGTGACTAAATCGTTTGAAAACTGCGAAAGTACTTTGAAATTTCATGAAATCCCTTGGAATCCTTTAGAATCCTTTGAACTTCTCGAGAAATGTGAGTGAATCTTTTAAATCCTCTAAAATCATTTGAAATATGTCGAAATCTTAAAAGATAATAAAATTATATTTATTAATAATATACAATATAATTATAATTAAATTAAATTAAATATATAAAAATAATAAATAATTTAATTAATTAATTAATTTAATAATAATAATTCTCTAATTTATTTTTTATAATGATTTTCTGTATTTATTTTGCTGAAAATGCAAAAAAAAACTACAAAAAGAATAATTAGAGGCAAATACTGAATTTCCTATACATTTTTTTTATAATGTTTACTTCCGGGGATTGGTCCAGGTGAAGGAATAACTTTTCTACAAAGATGAAGCTAAAAATTTTGTGAAATCATCATTCCTTTTCCTAATGGATTGATCACTTTGTGTAATCGTTTTCCAAAGGTGCAGGTGTTACTTAAGGCGCTAGTTTTCCTAGACGTGATAAATATATCAAGCTGCAAGAGCAATCTAGCTTTGGCTCTGTCGGACTAAGCCTAACGATTGGTCTGATATTTCATCTGGTGTAAATGCTAAACGAGCACCAGGACGACGTGAACTCGATATCTCGAAGGCATTTCCATCGAGTTTCGCAAGATCGATGCACCGATGCATGCACGAGTCCTGAATCACGTGGACCGTGGCTGCCGTGCCGGCCTGCGCGCGAAGTGATGTGTCATCGGGAATCTTGCATTGCAAAACAACACTCAACTTCAACATCTGGAACTTAATCATACAGAGTTCATGTATCTTAAACTATTTCAGGACCGTTTTTCTTTAATTTTTTTTAATGCAGAACATCACTCACCTTCAACATCTGGAACTTAATCATACATAGTTCTTATATCTTAAACTATTACGGGGCCGTTTTTCATTTATTACATCTGGAACTTAATCATACAGATTTCCTGTATCTTAAAATATTCCAGGATCGTTTTCTATTTTCTAAATTTAGTTTCAAAAAAAAAATCAGAACGTCACTAACCTTCAACATCTGAAACTTAGTCCTACAAATTTACTCTATCTGCAGAATCCCAGTCCCATTTTCAGTTTCTCGAATTTATTAAAAAATCTTAAGATAGCCATATCTTTTAGTTTAGTTTGTAGGCCAGGAGTAGTCCTTTACACGAAAAAAAATTAGTTGCCGAATTTTTATTTGACTTTCTAAGACATTAGGACAGGCTAAAAATGTTTGGAAAGGTCGTAAAACATTTATTACAACAATCTTGGAAATAATGAAAAGAACCTCAGGCATCATTGGGAATCTTGCATTCTAGAACATCACTCACCTTCAACATCTGGACCTTAATCATAAAAATTTCCTCTATCTGGAAAATTCCAGTCCCATTTTCAGTTTTTTGAATTTATTCAAAAACCTTAAGATAGACATATCTTTTAGTTTAGTTTCTAGTATAACTTTATTTGACTGACTCAGAGATAAGTATATGCTATACATTTTTAGAAATTTTTTTGGCATTCAAGACACGATTATGATAATGCATTATTGAAAATCTTGCGTTGTCAAACATCACTCTACTTCCACATCTGGAACTTTATAATGCAAATTTTCTAAATCTGCACAATTCCATGCACATTACAAAATTTTCATAATGATTTAAAAATAGTGAGATCGTTTCCCTTTTTTTTACTCCACCAGTGAATAGTGTCTATTTTACATTATTTTTCTAAAAACTAATTTTTAATTTTAAACTTTTTCCCATGTTTTCCTTTTTCTCCCTGTTTTCAGGGATTCTTTTCCTCCTATTTTTAAGGAACTTCCCCTTCTTCTCTTTTTTTCCGCTTAATTTAGAACTTAATTAACAGAATAGAATAATAAAATCCAAACAATTTGTGTTCAAAATTAATTCTTTTTGGTCGAAAAATCAACAATTATATTGTTGGTCCCAAGTACATATTTTGTTGTTTTTAAAAATGCAATCATTGGGTTAAACATTTCAAAAATTTGATAAGAAGTCGTCTTTTTTTAAATCTTCTACTGTTTTATGGAAATCTTTTATATTTCCGGTTGCAAAATTGAACTATTTTGGTAAAAAATTAAACATTTCAATTGAAAATTCATGTGTCTTGGTCGATTTAACTATTTGGTTGAAATTCTCTTTCTTTTAGTTAAATGAAACTGTTAATGATTAATAATTGAATTATAATTTTTTTTAATTATCAACTATTAAATTTGTTTATTTTTTATTAATTTTGGTGATTGAATATCATTTTTGGTATAAAATGTTATTAACTCGTTAAAAATTCGCTGTTTCCAGTTAATAATTAATTTTTAACCATGAAAGTAAATGTTCCAGGTGAAGATTCATCGTTTTGTTTAAAACTTCATATTTTTGGTTGAAAATTCTACTATTTTATTGAAAATAGGTTTTCTTGACAAAAATATATCTCTTCCATTTTTCGTTAAAAATTAAATTTTTTTATTTTTTTAAATTGAAAATGAATCTGTTTTGTTTGAGAATTTAACTAATATTTTTTTTAATTCGTCCTCTTTAACTGAATTAAACTGGTTTTTTATTTATAATGAAATATTTTTTGGTTGAAATATCATTTCTCAAATTTTTAGTTGAGAAACCACCTATTTTGGTTGTGCATTTAAATACTTGGGTAGAATTAGAAATGAATCACTTGGAATTATTTTTTTTTGTTTTGTTTAGGATTCATCTTTTTATTTGAAAATTGAACTATTTTGTTGAATACTATTTGGTTGAAAATTCGAGTATCTCGTCAACAATTCGAATTTTTTGGTTGTAAATTAATCTTCTTGGTTGAAATTTGATATTTTCTTATAATAAGTGCAATTGCTGGATAAAAATTCATCTTTTTTCTTTTAGAATTCTTCTTTCTTTAACTATGTCGTTAAAAAATCATTTTTTTAGTTTAAAAGTAGTTCAAAGTTTAACTACTTAGTGAAAAAAACATTTCATTGGTGGGTTAAAAATTGAACTATTTGTTAAAAATGCATTTTTTTTATATGAAGATAGAAAATTATTTCTAAAACTTTAAATTTAACAATTCAATTTTTGGGTAAATATTTATAATTTAAATTGAAAATGCACGTATTTTGTTGAAAATTCGTCTTCTTTGGTAGAAAATAATTATTCGTAGTTGAAAATCTAACTATTTAGTTATAAATTCAACTATGTTTTGAAAAATTCACCTATTTTGTTAAATGTAATCTTTTTTGGTTGAAAATAAAATTTTCTTTTTGGAAATTTGTCCTTTTGGATAAAAAATTGATTTCTAATGGTTGTAATTAATAATTTTTTAATTGCGAATTCATGTTTCTTAATCAAAAGTTTAACTGTCTTTTTAAAAAATTTTCTTTCTGTCATAAAAACTCAACCTTTTTATTAAAAATTCATTTCTTTTAGTAGACAATCTTTTTTGTTTGAAGATTAAACTATTTTACTAAAAGTTTCTTCTTTTGTATTGAAAATTCATATTTTATTGTAGAAATGTCATATTTTTTGGTTACAAATTATTTTTCTCAATTGGAAATTGACTTTTTTGTTGAAAATTCACCTAATATATTAAAAAGTAATATTTTTTTTATTGTAAATTAATTTTTCTTGGTCGAAAAGGAACTTGTTTGTTCAAAAATTGTGGCATTAAAAAAAATTCATAATCATTTTAACAATAATTTCTTGGTCAAATATCAAACTATTTTGTTGAAAAATAGTACCTTTGGATCTAAAATTCATCTCTTATTGTAATAGATAAGTAATATTTTTTATTGTAAATAACCTTTTTTGTTAATAATTAAAATATCTTCTAAAATATTCACCCTTTCTCTTAAAAACTTAACTCTTTTATTGAAAATTTATTTCCTTCAGTAGATTATCAATTTTGTTTGAAGAGTCAACTATTTTGTTGAAAATGAACGCTTTTGTCAATAATTAAACTGTCTTCTAAAAAATTCTTATTGACTACAAACCTCAAACCTTTTATTGTAAATTTATCTTTTTGGGTTTAAAAGTTATCTTTTTAGGTTCAAAATTCATCACTTTTGGTAAAAATATTTTTTTTCTACAAAAATTAAGCATTTTGTTGAAAATGCAATTTATTTCAATTTGAAATCTCAGGAGTTTCTGAGACCATTTACAATGGTCCTTTCAACTGTAAAAAATTCCCTACAATTTCCTTTTCTCGGAAGAGTTTTTATAGGACGTTAAATTTTTTGATTGGTGGTCGTCAAAGCCGGAAGCATGCACGTCATTGATATGATGAGGCGCGAGCAAAAATCGCATAACTGCTTTGAAGGTGCGTTTCTTGATCCCGCCTTGAGGATGACGTGCAACTGGACCAAGAAGGGCGCTGATTGGCTCTTTCCGCGGACCCAGCCTCTTCCATTGGTCCCAACAAGTCCTAAACGAAAAGTGGGTCACCAGAGCTGCTTTCTCTTCGTGGGTCGAGGCACGACCGGGAATTCTATCATTTACGTGTCTTTCGCCGACCATCTATTCTAACGCAAGAGCGCTCCTTTCTTACCTTGTAACTTGAAACGCAAATTTGCCAAATTCCTTGCGTTTTATGAATCAAATCAAACCCCCAAATTCCATAGAAAATTCTCTCGAATGGTTTCCAATTAAGTATTCCAATTTTACGTCACGCTCGGTCGGTAACATCAAAATCTGTAAGGCTATACTACTTGGTGGACTGAAAACACGAAGTAGAAAAAGGAGACCCCACTCCCAGCTGCCTTTAAACAATTTGGACGCATAAATAGAGTTCTGAGCCGCTTATATTATTTTGAGAACGGTAACGAGAATGAGAATATCACCGAGAAAAAAATTCTCTGAGAATTTATAAGAATCGCGAAATTTATTTTAATTAATAGAAAATTTAATTTTCTCGTTAACTTTTCGGTGGAAAATTCAACTTTTTTTGAAAATTTGTCTTTTTTATTTTAAAGTTCACCTGCTTTAGCAGAAATTACATCTTTTTTTGATCCAAATGCTACTTTTTGGTTAGAAATTAAGCTATTATACTATTTTCTTGAAAACTTTACTATTTTGTACAACATTTAATTTTTGTTTAACATTTATATTTTGGTGTTGAAAAATAAACTGAAATATTTTCTGAATCAAAGTTCCACTCATAAAAAAAATTTGTTTTTTATTACAAATTCAGCTGTTTTAGTACAAAATTGATATTTTTTGGATAAAAATGCAACTATTTTGTAGAAAATTGAACTATTTTGTTAAAAATACATCATTTTTGTTTGAAAAAATTCGTCTTTTTGGGTTGAAAATCTAAGTTTTTCGTATAAACATATTTTTCTGTGACAAAAATTCAATTGTTGATGTTACTGAGTTAACTGGAATCTTTTTAGGATGAAAATAAACTTTTTTTGCTATAAAAAACTATTTGCTAGAGAATTCAACAATTTTGTTAAAGAGTCATCCTTTCTGGTTAAAAATTCGTCTTTTTGGATTGAAAATTCAATTTTTTTTGTATAAAATTATTTCTTGTTAAAAAATTGAGTTAAAATCTTTCTTCTTTGCTTGATAATTCCACTAATTTGTTTAAAACATTTGGTTGAATCGCTTCCTTAAGAAATCACTTTTTTTTGTTAAAGATTTATATTTTAAGTTGAAAAGTTATCTCGTTGGTTAAAAGTTTAATTATTTTGTTGAAAATTAATCGTTTTTAATTGAAAATTCAACTACTTGGGTCAAAGTTAAACTACATTGTGAATTTTTTTTATTGAAAGCTTTCGTCTTGTTGAAAATTTAACTATTAAGTGGAAAATATTTTTTCTTTTCAGAATTCATTTTTTAACAGAAAATGTCCCTTTGCCATTCGATCAGGATTGATATTTTTCAGTTAAAAATTCCCGTTTTCTTTGCAGTAAAAAATAATTTTTTAGTTTGAAATTTCCTTTTTTTTCGTAAAAATGCATCAGTTCCGTTTAAAACTAATTTTTCATTGAACTGTCATATTTTTTGTTTGAAAATTGAAGTTTTGTAAAGAAAATTTGTCTTTTGGTTTGAAGGTTAAATAATTTAGATAAACTATTATTTATTTTTTGAGTAAAAAATTTTTATTTGTTGGAAATTCATCTTTTTTGGTTTCAAAATGCTTTTCTTTTGTTGTATAAATTTCATTCTTTTTTTATTAAAATATAAACTATGACGCTTTTTCGTTGGCAGTTTGTCTTTTTAGGTTGAATTTTCAACAATAATGTTTAAAATTCAATTATTTTGTTAAAAATTCCAGTATTTTGTTAAAAATTTATCTTCTAAGGTAGAAAAAACATTTTTCTTTTTGTTTGCAATAAATTAATACATTTGAAAATTTTTAATCTGTATATGAAACACTGTTTTATTCCACTCAAAGAGATCCTATACTAAAAATATCAGAAGATTAAAATTCTGGTATTTGAATATTAATGATTTGGAATTAAAAATTAGTCAAAGAAAAATCAGATTTTTTATTTAGATATTGCTTTGCATATTTTAAATTCCTGAATATGTCTGAGCTGGAAAATAATTTATATTCAACGGTTGACATAAGCTAGACACTAAAAATATTGTTAAAAATCATAAATTCTTAAATTCCCTCAAATTCTTTTAAATTCTCCTAAATTCTGTCATATTCTCGGTTATATAACCTGAACTTAAATTCTCAGGAATTTATTAACTCTACGCATAGATTCGGATTTAATTAGTTGCCATTGTTTGTAGCGCCTCTTGCGGAAAAGCGTTGAAATACAAGTTTTCCCAATGATATTATTTCTAATTGAAAGCGTTCCAGATTGTACACTTTTAGATTAAATTTTGAAAATTGGACAATTTTATTAGAAAAGATTTTAAATTGTATCATTTCTAATTTAAAGGTTATAAAATGAGACAATTTTGTTTTGAATAAAAGAATCGCGAATTTCAGCAATTTAAGATTATCAGAAAATTTCGAAAATAGGACAAGTGAAAAACGTTAAAATGAAAATATTTCCCAAATACAATTATGAAAATTTGATAATTTAAAAATCATGGGAATTAAAACTATATTATTTGTAATTAAAAGCGTTCCAAAATGAAAAATTTCATATAACAATTTTTTATATTGGACAATTCTATTTTAAAGGAACTGAGATTGTATCATTTGTAATTCAAAGCGTTTAAAATTGAACAAACTTCTTTTAAATTGAAGAATCTTGAATTTGAATAAACTAAGATTAAAATTTTGAAAATAGGACAAGTTAAAAACATTAAAAATGAAATATTTTTAGATTAGAATTCTTAAAACTGTAAAAACTTTCTTATTTTTGTGTTAGAAAGTGAACTGGAATCTTCTCTGGATGAACATTCAACTGTTTTTTTAGAAGGTTTTTTTGTTGAATTCATCTGCTTTAGGAGAAATTTCATCTCTCTTGAATAAAAAAGAACTTTTCTGTTGGAAATTGAACTCTTTTTTGATAGTTTCTCTTTGTAATTATAAAATTCACCCGCTTGAGCAGAAATGAGATCTTTTTTGGATGAAAATGCAACTGTTTCGTTGAAAATTTAACAATTTTGTTAAAAAGTCAAAACTTTTGGTTGAAAATTCTAGTATTTAAGTATAATATTTGGGTATTGAAAAAAGAACTGAAATATTTTTTGGATGAAAATTCAATTGTTTTCGAAAATTTGTTTTTGTTTTTATTTAATTCAGAATTTATCCGTTTGAAGAAAAATGTCATCTTTTTGGATAAAAAAGCCACTATTTGGCGGAGAATTCAACTATTTTGTTAGAAATTCAGTCTTTTTGGTTGCAAAAATTCATTCTTTTAAATTGAAAACTCAATTTTTTTTAGCGAAACTTATATTTTTCTTGAAAGAAAATTGAATTCTTTGATTAACAATTTATTTTTTGGGTTAAAAATGCATCACTTCTGTTTATAACTTATTTCCTTAGTTAAAAATTTTGAGTATTTAAAATTAACCAAAAATTTCAACTGTAAATTCAACTGTTACACATTTCTATAAGAATACATATTTCTAAATTAAATATTAACTGTTTTATCGATTTTTTGAAAGTCAAATATCAATTTTTTTTACCTGAAAATATAAGTGGACCATTTAAAAAAATCTTTTTTTTATTCAAAATTCCACTTCTTGCTTAATAATTCATGTATTTTGTTGAAAATTCATCTTTGTAATTAAAAGTTTTCCTTTTTTTTCATTCAATTTTTTTGGTTGATGATTCATCATTTCAATGAAAAATGTATTTCTTTGATTAAACATTGAAACGTTTTGTTAAAAATTCACTTCTTTGGTTAAAAATTAATTATTTTGTTAAAAACTGTTTTTTATTATTAATTAATGTGGGACTATTGAAAAATCTTCCAAAATAAAATTTGAGACACTGAGATTTTTAAATTAGAACATTCCCGAATAATAAAATTTCAGACAGGAAATCGCAAACTGATAAAAATATCCGAATTGGAAAATTGCCGATTTGTAAAATTTCCGAAATCAAACATTAAAAATAATTTGTACAAATAATACGTTATTGTTGTCTTCGTTATCAATAAAATATATCTATAAAAATTGTGATTGTTTAATTTTAGGAATTTTTCAATTTAGATATTTTATAAATCGGCAATTTTCTGTCGAGAATTTTCCAATTCGGTAATATTATAAACTGCCGTCAATTTTATTATTCGGGAATATTCAAATTCGTGAATTTTATTATTCGGGAATTTTCTAATTCAGTATTTATATTCTTCAGTAATTTTATTATTGACGAATTTTATAATTCGGTAATTTTGCATTGTTAGGAATGTTATTTTTCGGGATTTCACAGTCATCCCCTTAATTTCAACTGAATATTTTAATTCTTCCCCCTTCCCACCCTCAGAAGAAAGAATAAGATTTTAGTAAGACCACTTCCGCCAAGAAGTCTTACTTTATTTGCGGATGACCCCAAAGTTAGATTAAGCTCTCAAGTTTCCAGAAATCTTGCTTATTGGAAGTTATCCTCTGTTTGATCACAGTGCGGCAGTCTGCTACACGCTCAGTTGGAAATCTGGAAAGCAGCGGTGGAGGAATCGCCCAGAAATACCTTAGCTGCCTCGTGGAGTCCGGCGGGAGTAGTTCAGGCGCCAGGAAGTGGAAGCGGAAGCACATCTTCCTCTGTAGGAAGCACCGGTCCAGCCAGTGTCAAAGGATCCTGTTCCATGGATTATTCCGACGGTAAAATATTAGAAACAATAATTTGTCCAAGCGCATACTTCCAACCATCCCCTCGATTTTTAAATTAAACTTCCAATAGCTTCAATTTTTTTAAAATAATTTTTTGTTTTGTGGATTTTTTTTTCTTTCGAAATCTTTGATTAACTTATTTAAATAGGGCCAAGAGTAATTTTTTCGCAAACGCCCTTATACTACGCCCACTTTTCTAGTCATTTAAATTAACCACACACACAAGTGTCATCACGCACAGGGACTGGCAAAGATTAGCACCGTCCACTATCCACTTCTTCTACCCTTGTGTATTGACTAGTATCTTTATATATTATTGTTGACCACGCCCATTAGTTTTTCATTTTCCTTGATCATTATAATCCAAATAACAGCATTTTAATCGTGTACAATTTTTAACAAAGAATACTTTAGAAAATAATTAAATAGTATTTAAGATACAGATTTAAAATATTCAAATTTATTGATTTATTTTTTAAAAAAATGGATTTTCCATTATAGGAGACGACTTTTTACGCAAAATTTGAAATTCTCCACAAAATAATTAAATTTAGAACATAATGGTGAAATCTTTAACCAAAAAAAATTCTTAACAAAAAGAACGCATAGTTTATATTTCAATCAAAAAAGATCAAATTTATACGAAAAGAAAGAGTTTTGAAACCAAAAAGACGATTTTTTTTACAAAAATTGAATTTTGAAACCAAAATATGAGTTTTCAGCAAAAAATCAATTTTCCACAACACGGATGCACTTTTACTCAAAAAACACGAAATTTCAAAACAAGAAAATAATTTTTTTTTCTAAAAAAGAAGAATTTTCATCTAAAAAAGATGAATCTTTTTTAAAAAATGGAAAACTTTTTCATTTACAGTTGATAAATTTTCAACTAAAAATATAAATCTCCAAGAAAGAAATGATTTCTAAACAAAGTGATTCAACCAAATCATTAAAACAAAAAAGTGGGATGCTCAAGTGAAGAAGAATCATTTTTATCCAAAAACTTGCATTTTCATAAAAAAATTAATTTTCTACTAAAATAGTTGAATTTTTTAATCAAAAAGATAAATTTTAAAAGAAATAGTTAAATGTTTCGTTAAAGAAGATTTCAGTTGACTTTTCGCGATATAAATATGAATTTTTAAACAAGAAATAAGTTTTTATGAAAAAAATTGAATTTGAAATGCAAAAAGAAGAGTTTTTTAACAAGGAGAATAAATTTTTAACAAAATAGTTGAATTATTTAACAAATAGTTACATTATTATCCAAAAAATTTGAAATTTGTACTGAAACGGTTGAATTATTAATAAAAAACGCAAACTTTTTTGTTTTAATTTTAACTTTCCTCCAGAAAATATTTCAGTTCATTCTTGAACATCAAAATATAAATTTTAAATAGAAATTTAATTTTTTACGCAATATTTAAATTTTCATAAAAACAGTAGAATTTTTAACCATAAAGTATAATTTTTTAACAAAATAGTTTAATTTTGAAACCAAAGCTTGTATTTTTTTAAAAAAAGGAAGTTTCTCTTCAAACAGATGGATTTTTAATTTTTTAAAAGTTCGAATTTTCATGGAGAAAGGATTTCAGTTCCCTATTCAACGCCAAAGTATTAAATTTAAACAAGAAGTAAATTGTTTACGGAATTGTTAAATTTTTAACAAAACAGCCAAATATCAATGAAAAAGTATTACTTCTTAACAAGATTGTTACATTTTCAACCAGATAGTTGAATTTTTGTCCAGAAAAAATAAAAATCCTACTAGAACAGGAGGATTTTAAAATCAGAAAGAAAAATTTTCAAAAAAAAAGTAAAATTTGCATCCAAAGATTTTAATTTCTAACCCAAAAACGCGAATATTTAAGCAAATAGTTAAATTTCCAACTAATAAGAATGTCTTTTTAAAAATTAGTAAGAAATACAAAAATACAATTAGTAAGAAACGCCCCTATCTACATCTAGTGATAAATTCAACTAGAACTGCCCACTTTTCCCTTCTGTCACCCTCCTTGATTAAAAAAAATATAATGCACGTTTTTTAGCTTAACCTATTTCTATGTTCCATACGCAATTATTAAGAAACGCCCCCAACCACACCTGATTATTAATATTTATTTAGCACCGCCCACTGTTCACTTTCGCTCTTCTCGCTTAATAAATAGTATCTTAATTCAAGTTTATTACACATGCCAATTAACAATGTTACCTATAAAACTACTACAAAACGTCCTCAACCACGCCTACTGACCAATTCTACAATACTATCCGCATCCACTTAAACTATCCACTTGTACCTTCACAACCTTTGTTTATTGACTAATATATTGATCCACGTTCATTACCGATGCCAGATAGAAGTAATAAGGAACGCCCCTAAATACGCCTACAGATAAATTCAACTAGAACCGCCCACTGTCTACTTCTATCATCCTCCTTTATTAAATAGGATACAATGCTCGTTTTTTAACTACCCCTATTAGCTATGTTTCATATACAAATAGTAAGAAACGCCCCCGACTACGCCTACTAATAAATATTTCTCTAGCGCCGCCCACTGTTCACTTCGGCTATCCTCACTGAATAAATGGTATATTTATCCACGTTTATTGCAAACGCTAATTAGCAATGTTTCCTATAAAACTACTACAAAACGCTCACAACCACACCTACTGATGAATTCTTCCAGCAGAGTCCACTATTCACTTCTACTTTCACTGTCCATTTCTACTTTCACTATCCACTTCTAATTTAACTATTTACTTCACTTTTCTCATCCTCGTTTATTAATTAATACATTGATCCACGTTTATTTGCAACACCAGGCGGAACTAATAAGAAACTCCCCTGATTACGCCTACAGATAAATTCAACTAGAACAGCCCAGTATCCACTTCTATCAGCCTCCTTCATTAAATAGGATCTAGTGCTGGTTTATTATCTACGATTATTAGCTATGTTACATATATAGATATATCAAGAAACGCCCCCAACCAAGCCTACTAATAAATTTTTCTCTAGCACCGCCCACTGTTCTCTTCGGCTAACCTCGCTTAATAACTAGTATCTTTATCCACGTTTATTACAAACGGCAATTAGCAATGCTCCCTATAAAACTGCTATAAAACGCCTTCAACCACGCCTACTAATGAATTATTTCAACAACTTCTACTATCCACTTCTACCTTAAATATCCCCATCTACTTTCACTATCCTTGTTTATTAACTAATATATTAATTCACGTTCGTTACACACACCAGACAGAGCTAATAAGAAACGCCCCCAAATACGCCTACTGACAAATTCCATTATAACCGCCCACAAGATACGCCTATTTATAAATTTCGTTTTCTGATTTCAGATGAAGACGATGAATCCGTATCCACTCAAGCAGTGGCTGGTGGAAAAATGCGAAATGGAGGCTCCCACATCCACCTTTGGCAGTTCCTAAAAGAACTCCTGCAAAGTCCCGGTGTTCACGGATCCTGCATCCGTTGGTTGGACCGCAGCAAGGGTGTCTTTAAAATCGAAGACTCAGTTCGAGTAGCTAGACTCTGGGGCAAAAGAAAAAACCGACCCGCAATGAACTACGACAAATTAAGCCGCAGCATTCGACAGTACTACAAAAAAGGTATCATGAAGAAAACAGAACGCAGTCAGAGGTTAGTCTACCAATTCTGTCATCCCTATTGTCTTTAAAAGAGACGAGGGCTTCAGAACTCGCCGTTCCAATATCACGATCATCGAGTTTTATCTTCGTTATTGTATAACCCAAAAAGAGTCTCATCAGGGCCAGGAAAAAATTACTTCCTAATTCAGATTCTCATCCTGCTGGTTTATCAGAAACCGAGTTCCCACGTCTATCCAAAAGGAAGCTCTCCTCTTAATTCTGTTTCTCGATCTTGAGTCGATCTGGATCCATCTTAAGTGGCTAAGATCAAGAACTAGATCCAGAATCTAAATCTGATCGCGATTTGGAATCCAGATCGAGAATTGAATGAAACGGCTGAAACTTCCGAGTCTTCCCGCCTCGCGGAAAGATCCAAGTGCAAAGACCCAGAAATTTGTTTGTTTGAATCAGTCAATTTTGCTGAAGCAAACAGATTCTTTTCTTGGTAAACAAAATGATTGTATGTCTCTGTGTGTGACAGTCTCTAATGATAGTGTGTTTGAATCTTTGTAAATCTTGTGTGAATCTGTAATTTCGAAAAAGGTGTTTCTGATGCGGAGGTCGCCAAAAAGAATCCGCCGAGTTTGCATTATTCTCGAGAATAATGTCAAGCGACGGTTGGGTACCAACGTGTATGCCCGGTTTGGGCGCTTAATTAATTTAAAAAAAAAATCTCGTTACTCATTCCTTATCGATACTCTCGATCGATTTGATTGCGTTTCCAGGTTGTTTGGCTCAAAGCACAGCCTTGTCTCTTTCTCAACTTAGGGTAAGTCGTAATAACGCGCGAGAGCTCTGTGACGGTATGCTGAGCCCTTTCGGCGAGATCAGAGCGGGAGGTACGTCCCGCGAATGTTTTTTTATTTAATATCAATCAGCTGCTGAGGTTTACACATCACTCGGAAAAATATTCATCTTGAACCAAAGAAACCGTTTCTTCAAAATAATTTTTGTCTTTGAACTAAAGATAAGTTCAAAATAAAGAAAATTATTAAATATGAAACAGAAATTTTCATTGGAAGACTAAAACTTTGCTTTAAATGAGAGCCAGTGAATGTTTTTCTTTGACTCAAAGAATCTTTCTTCAGAGTGATGAAAAGGATGATGGAGTCTCTTCTCACGTTTGCTTGCTGGTCCCTTTCGCGAGCCCCACAGGTCACAATTCCAGCGATCTTAGCGCGCGGAACATTTCGCTGCTGCTTGATCGCCTCTGATGCTTTTCCAAAATCTTGCTTTTTGAATCCCTGACACAAAAATAAATAGTCTTAAAAAGAAATTAAAGTAATTATTTAAACCTTGCAGACCCGTCTTAAATTTATCGAACAAAGATCTAGAGATTCGAAAAGGGGGAAATTAAAATAAACGTTCATACTCGAGAGGTAATATAATTTTTATTGTTTTCTCGACATTAAAATTTAATAAAAATGCGTGACTTTGTTGCAGAGTAGTAAACAATGTTCACCCATAATTTCTGACGCATGATAGCATCTTGATTATCTCGTGGCTCATATCTCAGATTTATTACATTTTCAATTAAATTTGTCCTTTCCTAATAAATTATGGTCTTCATTACATTTACGTCTCTTTTTATTCCAAGATTTTATGTGACTGAGTTGCAAAATTTTTATTGAAGTGTATTCCTTTGACCTAAGAAGTCAGCGTCGTGTGGAGAATTTCCTTTCACGCATGCCTCCGTGCAAAATTCTCAGGACTCGATTTTATCAGAGATATCGATCTGCAATCGATTCTCGGATGCCTGAGGGTTTTTAAAACTAAAATTTATATTTTAAAAGGGAATGATTTTGGAAAAGCGCATGTGCCAGGGCTTGATTATGCGACTGGGATCGGTGATTTTGGTCCCATATATCTATGATATATTAAACATTGTATGTTCCATGAACGATTAGTGTTTAAGAATAAATAGTATTTAAGTTTTCTGGCTCACGTGGGCCGGTTTTATTGATATCTTATTTTCCGAAATTCATCCATTATTTTAATATTTTATGCAATAGGCTGTAAGCATGCTTCCATAATTTAAATTTTTTCATTCCAATACCTAAATGTAAAGGAATCGTTGATACTTCTGTTTTTCGTAGATTAGCCTTTTTTTTCTCAATTATTTAATTATTTTATTGTATTTAATTTAATTTCGACGACTTGGTCGCGTGTAACAAAGTTTTTCGTTATTTCTTGTATATAATTATTTTATAGTTATTTTATGTTTGGTAGGAAGGCTTTTTTATTTTTAGTCACTTTTGAGTTTTTCCAACTTAACTAGGAAATTCCAAGGCTCGGACTCACGTCACTATTGACAATTTTTGATACTTTTTTAACGAAATAACTATTTTGGTATTTTTCTTTTTTAAATGATACTCATGCTACCATTTTTTCTCACATTGCTCGATAATATAATACTTTTTCCACTTTGTTTTTAAAAATATTTTCAAATTTCTTTGCTGATTATCTAAAATAACATATCTTTCATATAAAAATCGGAAATTTCCAAAGCTTCAAGATTTTTTATATTTCCAAAAATTAATATCGGGTTCTGAAAATTTCTTAAGATTTCAATGGATTTTAAGAGAGAGTGCAACCTAAAGAGGATAATCATTAATTAATGACACTAATGCATGTAAAATAATTAATTAAATAAAATAAATAGTTCATAAACTACACGTGTTAATACATTCAAAGAAAAATAAACTTTTTCTTCGATTTGTGCTCTTAACTCATCATTATTCACTGTATCTTTAATTATCTACTGCAAGCAGGTTTGCGCTATTTGTATTTTTTTTTTAATATTTGAAAAATGTTCATAAAAAAGTTTTCAAACTTTTTTGCTGATTGTCTAAAATAACATATCTTCCATCTCAAAAATTGAAAATTTTAAAAGATTTCGAGATTTTCAATATATAACTTAAATGGGTTCCTGGAAATTCCCCAACATTCAAAAAATCTCAATCGGTTTTAAGGGAGAGTGCAATCTACAGAGGATAATCATTAATTGAATATATTCGTCTTTGTAAAATAATAAATTCAATTCAATAAATAGTTCAGAAACTACACGTGTTAAAACATCATAATTAAAATTAATTTTTTTTATTTGTGCTCCTAATTCATTATTATTCACTCTAGCTTACATTATCCACTGCAAGGAGGTTTCCGCTATTTTAAAATCTTGTGAAGGATTAAAAAAATTTCCAACAAACAGTTTTTCAAACTTTTTCTCTGATTTATGAAAAATCTGAAATTTTAAAAAATTTCAAGATTTTCAATGTTTAATCTAAATAGATTTTAAGGGAGAGTGCAACCTACAGATGATAATCGTTAGTTAAAGATATTAATTAATGTTAAATAATTAATTTAATTTTATGAATAGTTTATAAACTATACGCGTTTATACATTAAAATTAAGATTAATTTTTATATTTTCATCTGTGTTCTTAATTAATTATTATCCACTGTAGCTTTCATTATATATTGTACGGAGGATTGCGCTATCTTACCAAATTTTAAAAGATTAAACAAAATTCCAGCGGGGTTTTAAAAATCAATAATTTCAACGGATTTTAAGAGATTTCAAGAAATTTAGTCTGATTTTAAAGAATTCGAAATTCAAATGATGGACTTAAAAAATATATGTAAAAGATTTCAAAGGATTTCAACGGATTTCTAGAGAACTTTAGGGAACAAACGAAATTTTGATTGAAGAAATTTCAGGGGATTTTACTATATATAAGGGACTCTCAAGGTTTTAATCATTTTTGCAAATTTCAACATGATTTTTTTGTTTTTTACATATTTTATTGGATTTCTACGATTTTAAAGATTTCAAAGGATTTCGAAATATTTTAAGGGATTTTGAAATAATAAAGAAGATATTACAGGAATTTCAAGATTTAAAATGACTTCTAGGGATTTCAAAGATCAAATCAATTTTGAAGAATTTTATTAAAAGATATAATATTTCAAGATGTTTCACGGAATATTAAATAATTTCAAGGAAAGCTACAATATTTCAGGTATTTTTCAAATTTCAAAGGATTAAAAAATATATATTGCTCTAAAGAATTTAAAATAAATTCGTAAGATTTCAAAGACTTTAAGGGATTTTAAGAGATTTTGAAATATTTTTCAAGTTCATAGAATTTTAAAAAATAATCAAAAGATTTTATAAAAAAGGATTTATAACATAGATGTAAAGGGATTTTGAAAAGTGAGGAAAGTTTTCCAAGAATTTTAGTGGATTTCAACAGAAATATAGGGCTTTTAAAAAAAATTTTAGCAGATTTCAACGGATTTTAAAACTTTGAAGGTATTCCAAAACATTTCAAAGAATTTGAATATATTAATTATTTAAAAATTTATTAATTTATCTGCTATATCATCTGAGATTGTACCTTACCGACAGTAGATCAACCCTCCAAACCATGAAGGCAGAAAATCTGCACAATATCGATCAAGTTAAGAATCTTCAATAACAGAAAATGCTTAACGTGTTAATAAGACTAGATGGAAAATAATATTTTTAAATTAAAATTATTTCTTGAAAAAAAGATCCTACTCAATCTTCACTCCATTGGGAATCGAACCACAAAACTTCTTCACAAAAAATCGGAAGTTTTGTGGTTCAATTCCCAATGGAGTGAAGATGGAGTAGGATCTTTTTTTCAAGAAATAATTTTAATTTAAAAATATTATTTTCCATCTAGTCTTATTAAGACGTTAAGCATTTTCTGTTATTGAAGATTCTTAACTTGATCGATATTGTGCAGATTTTCTGCCTTCATGGTTTTCAGGGTTGATCTACTGTCGGTAAGGTACAATCTCTGATGATATAGCAGATACATTTAAAATTTTAAATAATTACTTGTACCATTAACACCTAGCTAAAAATTAGCGTTACGTTCTTGAATTAAGAGTTCTTATTCTGATCCCTCTAATAGCTTAATTGGAAAAGCACCTGACCGGAAATCAGAAGTTTTGTGGTTCGATTCCCAATGGAGTGAAGACGGAGTAGGATCTTTTTTTCAAGAAATAATTTTAATTTGAATATATTAAATGTTTTAAGCGATTTTAAAGGACTTTATCAGATTTTATAGGATATTAAAGAACTTTAGGGAGTGTCAAAGGTTTAATCATTTTTCAAAGAATTTCGAAAGATGTTAGAAATTTCGAGATGTTTTGCGGGATTTCATTAGTTTATCGTCGAATTAACAAGGAATTTAGAAAATCAAGGGAATTTTATCAATTTCAGAAAATTTTATAATTTTCAGGGATTTTATAAATTTAACAGGATTTCAAGTTATTTGAAAGAGTTTGGCATATTTCAAAAGATGTCAAGAATTTAAACGAGATTTCACAAGTTTTAAGGGTTTTAAAAAATGACGTTGGATTTTATAGAACTTTTTAAGGAATTTTAGGGATATCAAGGAATTTCCAGGAATTTCAATGATTTCAAAAATTAAAAAATATTTACAAGTATTGTATGAATTTCAGAGGAGTTCAGTATCATTTAAGAGTTTTTTTTATTCAATTCAGTAAAATACGACAATTTTAAAGGATCCAAGAGGCTTTACAATATTTTATGGAATTTTAGAGGAGTTTAAGGCTTTAATCATATTTTAAGGAATTTTGAAAGATATTAATGTGTGGTATTTGCTCTATTTTTTAAATTACTAGAGATTTTATCATTTTCAAAGAGATTTCAAAGAATTACAAAAATTGTAAGGTATTTTGGAAGGTTACGCGGAATTTAAGGAAATTTCATCATTTTCTGGTCTTTCGAAGAATATCGTTGGATTTCAGAAAACTGTAAGGGATTTCAAAATAAATTCAAGAGTTTTGGGTATTTTAAAAGATTCCTCACAATGTAAGAAAATTACATCATTATTATAATTTTCATAAGAAATTATAAAATTTCAAGAGATTTCTACAAATTTAATATTTAAAAAACTTGACGAGACAATCTTTAAAAATGTATGCAAAAATTGATCCGATTTTGAACGTCCTAAATGAGTCCGTGGCCTGAAACAGCGTTACGTAATATATGAACGACCCTTTACTATCAATAATGGTAGTCTCTAAAAAAAAATGTTAAATGCAAATTGAAAAATGTCTTAAAATTAATTAGTCTTGCGTTGAATTCCTCGTGCGACCGAGTCTGTATCAGGTATTTAATTAGTAAGTTTCGTTGGTTGTTTTTTGTACTTTTTGTACTTTCGTTTCGCTTCCTTCCCTTCTTGCCTCGCCCCCTCGTGTACCAACGCTCTTGTACATAAACCGATTTATTTGACATTGGTACGCACGTATTTATTGTATCACAAGAATCTCTAAACGACACGATTCCGGTACACGAGGTGGTCATGTACTCGCTTTACAGCCCTAATAAGAGCTTCTTAAGTGCGTTTACATAATGGGATCGTAAACCACGTTTCGGTACCAACGACCGACAAAACACTTCTGTATACAAGTAAAAAAAATGTTTTTTTAATTTTCTACTGAATTTTGAACTGTTTTGGATTAAGAATTTTTTCGTTGTACCAAGTGCAAAGCAAAGCAAAGCAATAAAACAGGGTTGCCACACAGTCACGAAAGTCACGTTTAATCACTTTTCATATCACTTTTAGTGTTTAAAAGCCCCATGTGAAAAGTTTTAAGTCTTGATCGTAATTTTTATTCGAGACTCAAAACGAGATGAGGCAAGACTCAAGACAAGACAAGACAAGACTCGAGGCGAGGCAAAATTTGAGACGAGAAAGACGAGAAAGACGAGACGAGGCTAGATGATATGATAGGTCAATGAGGGGAGGGAATAAGGAAAAGAGAAAAGGGTGCATGTCATCTAATTTGAATAATTTTTATTAAGTTAAAGTCACTTTTTTAAATAGAAAGACTTACACATTTTTTTGCGAAAATTTAAAGATGTGCTTGAAATTTCTTTGACTGTGATCGATCGAATATGGAAAAGTCGTGTGTGAGGACCCTGACAAAGTATAATTAATTTGTTGCTGATTTAAGAAAGTCTTCAAATTGAGAAAACGAAAAATGTGCCTTATAAAATTCACATTTTTATAGTTTTGATATTTTCTTGTATAATTTTTTTGTATTTCTACTAACCTTTGCAGGGTGATAAATTCATTTTTAAAATTGACACATTTTCTTTTGGAACAATCATTTTAAGCATTTTAATCTTGTAATTTTAAAAAATCGGTTCTTTCATTTCAGATAAAAAATTTCAGATAAGAGATAAAAGTTTTCAAATGGACTAACTTACTTAAGACAAAAAATTAATTTTCTACCGTAAGAGATGACTTTTTAAAAAAATATTTAAATTTTCAACAAAATAAATAAATGTTGCAAAAATATTTGAATTTTCAACCTAAAAACATGAATCCTCAAAAAAAAGTTTAATCGCTGATATTTTGAACCAAAAAGATGAAATTTCATTTTTTCAAATTAGTTTTGCATTAAAAAATATAAATTTTCAACAGGTAAACATTTTTTAATCGTGATAGAAAAAAAAGTTTTACCTGAATTGTTGAATTTTAAAGCCAAGACGAATTTTCTGTAAAAAAATCGAATTTTCAACCAGTAAATATGTATTTTCCGCGATAAGAAAATAATTTTTAACAAAATAGTTAAATTTTTGCCAAACACAGAGCGTCCATTAAAAAAATGTCAACAAAGTATTTCATTTTTTAAACATTTTCAATTTATAAAGATAAAAGGAATGATTTTTTTTACTAAAGTTTAAAAGTTCAACCAAATGCATACATTTTTATACAAGAAAGATGAAATTTCTAATCAAACAGATGAATTTATAAATGAAAAGACGTATTTTTAACAAAAAAAAGTTTAATTTTTACCTAAAAAATATTCCAGTTGACTTTTTAACACCAAAATATGAATGTCGAAAGAGTACATTTTCTATGAAATAGTTAAATTAAAAAAAAAACATTTAAGATGTCGACTAAAATGGACCTTCTAACAAAATTGTTGAATTTTTAACCAAACAGTCACATTTTTATATAATAAAGATAAAATTTTTACAACAGTTGGATTTTTAAATTAAAAGGCAAATTTTCAACAACAAAAAAGTTAATTTTTTCCTTGAAAAAGATTTCAGTTGACTTGTCAATACCAAAATATGAATTTGAAACAAGTTCTATGAAATAGTTGAATTTTTAACAAATCCTTTAAGTTTTTGACTGAAAAGGATGACTTTTTAACAAAATTTGAGAATTTTTAACCAAGCAGTATCTTTTTAATCTAAAAAATATTTAAGTTCACTCATAAAACATTAAAATATGAATTTTTAACAACAAGTGAATTTTCTATGAAATAGTTAATTTTCAAAAAACAGTTGAATATCTTTCTCTGGCCATTAATAATTAAAGATCAGAATCTTAAACTTGCAATTTTTTTGAGCTAGAATCTTTTATAAACGCAATAAAACCATTTTTAATTAAAATTGAAAAATTATAAGTTTATTCTGCGTCCAAGTTATTGAAATGTCAGTTATTGTTTAACTTACGAATTTCCAAAAATTATGTACATGAAAGTCAATTTAAAAAAATGTTTTTGTGGTCTATTTTAAAATCTTGAAGAATCATGAATTATTTTGTTCAAGTTTTTGAGGCTGTTCTACTTGTAAAAATCGATTGAAAACATTTAAATAAGTAAATTACCTGCACAAGTAAATTACCTGCAGAAGTTATTTCGCCATTCTTCTAGATTTTTAAAGTTGTTTTTTGAAAACAATAATTTTCAAAAAAAAGAACCTCGCTTAAGCTGAAGGCCTTTAGCAATCAGCACCAAAAAATAATTTTTTTCAGAATCCTCCTACACAACTTCTCCATATAGTTCCAATTTTTATTCATATAATTTTATTTTAATCGCTTTCTGGGTTAAAAATTAGTCACTTTTTCGGTTAAAACGTTTTTTTTTAACTTTTTAAAAGTAAATTAGGCTGTGGCAACCTTGGGTATAGTAAGTTCCAAAGCAAGTACATTTTATCGTATTTAAGCTAAAGTTTGCGACTATGGGTCGCAGTCTGGCGCAATTATTTATTCCAGAGTTTCGATATATCGAAGGTAATTCGCTAAAGGTGAGTTTGCAGAACATCACTCGGCGGAGTGATGTTCTGCAAGAAATGTGCAACCATAAAGTGCCCATAAGTTATAAGTGAACACATGCGGAGGAATGAAAAGGAGATTATATTGTTCGTTTACTAATTAGGTTAGTAAATTAAAAAGCATATATATAATTGTATATCGTATACTGTTTTCTACCCGTTTAGATTTTATGAGATATTATCGCACATTCTACACATTTGGTAGGTGTGTCTTAATGAGAATATAAATATATATTTTATAACGTTGGTATTGTTATTGTTCATACTCTGTACTGAACACTAACCGAAAGCAATATAAAGAAAAAATCTACAAAAAAATGTAATAACAATAATGATAAATCATGTCTGAAAATTACCTCTTTTTATTTCAATGTCCCTTCCTTATTTTAGATGACATCCAGGCACGAATGATATTTACTCTCTAGTGTTAGAACCTTGGCATTTTCCGTTTCACCTGGAACGGGTCTAGCAGACCCGAGCAAACTTCAAACTGGCATTTCTCTCGCTTAAATA
>NC_046659.1:108639944-108656164 GCF_010883055.1 Belonocnema kinseyi
ATAGACCAGAGTCTCGCGAAATAATACATTTTTAAAACTTATGTGAAAATAAATTTCGTATAAAAAATCTTTTGCAAAAAATTAGAAAACTTTTTGGAAAAAAACACTGTTGAAAAAAGACGTCCGGGTCTCTTGGACCCGGATTAAATGAAGTCTGGTTTTCAGGTCTGGAAAGCAATTCTAAAAATCTTTCGAACCAATCGGTTTTATCCGAAATAGTAATTCAGGGTATTCCGAGTCTTCCACTGTGACCGGAGCGATCCACTCTGACCGGAGTGATCCACTCTGACCGGAGTCATCTACTTATAATCCAAGTAAATAAAGTGTAATCCACAGTAATCCGGGTAATTTTGAGTAGTTTGAATAGGTAATCCAAATAGTTTTTAACCTTTTTATTAAAAATTGGTTGCTTATTTTTTGTTGAAAATTAATCTTTTTTACTAGAAAATGTATGCATTTTTGTAAAATTTCGTCTTTCTCTGTAAAAAGACTTCTTTTTTAAAAATCTATAATTTTTGTTGGCAATTTAACTATTTGGTGAGAAATTATTCTGCTTTGCAGAAATTTCAAAATTGTTGTTAAAAGTCATTTCTTGTTTTTGAAAATTGGTCTTTCAAGATTCAAAAATCAACTATTGTGGTAGAAAACTAAACTAAATATTATAAATTTTTTTTTGATTACTTTTTCGAATTAAAGGTCGAACTTCCATTTTTTTTTAATTTTTCTTCAGCTGAAAATTCAATTACGTAGTTAAAAATTGAACGGTATACTTTGTTAAAAATTCCTTTTTTGTTGAAAGATTCTTGTCTTTATTAAAAAATTATCTGGTTCAATATTTAACTGTTTTCTTTAAAAAATTTATTTTTATTAAAAAGCAGTTTTTTTAAAGCATTGAACTATTTCGTTATTTGTAAAATTTATCCCCTTTACTTAATAATTCACGTATTTTTGTAAAATATTAGTTTTTTTGTAGAGAATTTAGATTCTTGCTTGAAAATTAAATTTCTTACTGTAAAATTAATCTACTTTGTTAAAAATTGTAAATTTTGGTTCAAAAGTCATGTTTTTTGGTAGAATATTGATATTTTGTGGGTGATAATTTGAATATTTTGGTAGAAAATTTAACTGCATATATGGTTGCAAATCGTTTTTTTTTCTCTAAAAATTAACTTTTTTATAATTGAAAATCTAACTTACATTTTTGGTGAAAATGTATTTTTTTTTAGTTGAAAATTTTTTAATTTTATTCAAAAATTCTTTAACCGAAGATTTTACAATTTTCATGAAAATTGAATTGTTTACTTTCTTAAAGATTGCTTTTTTTTTTACTGAAAATTTAACTGTGACATTATTGCTAAAAAGATGTATTCCCTAGTTGAAAATTTATATATTTTTTAAAAAATTAGTCTTTTTTTTAGTAGAAAATTAACCTTTTTGGTGCAAGAATTTAACAACGCATGGTTGAAAGTTTAACTTTAGAAAGACTATATTTCTTTTCTGGAAATAAATGATTTTGGTAGAAAATTAATCTCTGTTTGAAAACGTATCTAATTTCTTAAAAAATTTGTTATTTTTTAATTAATTTTTCTGATGAAAAAGTAACTTTTTTCATTTTAATTTTAGCTTAAACTTTACATTTATTATATAAAAATTAAAATATGTGGTGAAATATTATTGTACGTTGTAAAAAATTACAAAAATGTGGTTGAAAAGTCCTTATTAGTTGCAAATTTTTCTTTTTAGATTCGAAAATCAACTATTGTGGTAGAAAATTGAACTAAATATGATAGAATTAATTTTTTTGATCAAAATTAATTTTAAAAAAGCATTCAACTATTTCATTATTAGACAAAAATTATGCACTTACTTGAAAATTCATGCATTTTAGTGATATATATATTTTTTTTGTAGGGAATTTAGACTCTTGCTTGAAAATTTGACTTATTCGTAAAAAATTAATCTACATTGTTGAAAATTCTAAATTTTGGTTCGAAAGTAATTTTTTTGGTTGAAAATTGATATTTTTGGGTACTAATTTTAATATTCTGGTAGAAAAAATTAACTACATATATGGTTGCAAATCGTTTTTTTTTTTGCATAAAAATGAAATTTTTTCTTATTGAAAACCCAACTTTCATTTTGGGTAAAAATGTATCTTTTTTAGTTGGAAGATTTTTGATTCTAATTAAAAATTCCTTAATTGAAGATTTTACTATTTTCAGGAAAATTAAGTTTGTTAGTTTCTTTAAAATTGATTTTTTACCTGAAAAATGATGTATTTTATTGAAATTTTAGTTATTAGGTGATTAATTAAAATTTTTGTTTGAAAATTTATTTATTTGGTTAAAAATTAGTCTTTTTATTAGAAAATTAAACTTCTTGGTTGAAGAGTTTAACTCTCTTTGTTTGAAAACGTATCTATTTTTTTTATTCTTTAATTAATTTTTCTGATTAAAAGGTAAGTTTTTTCATTTTAATTTTGGTTTGAACTTTAGATTTGTTAGTTAAGATGTTCCATTTTCATAGAAATTTATCTTCTTCAGTCGAAAATTCAGTTACGTAGTTAAAAATTGAACTACATACTTTGTGAAAAATTCTTCTTTTTTTCTGGTGGCATATTCATTGAAATTTATTGAAATTTCAGGCTTTTTGTAGCGAAATTAGAATCTTGCTTGAAATTTTAATTATTTGGTGAAAAATCAATCTTTTTAAAAAAAATTCAAAATTTGGTTTTAAAAGTCATTTTTTTTGGTTAAAAATTGATCATTTATAGGTACTAATTTATACAATTCGGTAGAAAATTTAATTAAATATTGTAAAATTAATTTTTTTGTTGGAAATTAATTTTTTTATTAAAAATCTAAACATTCAATTTCTTTTACTTTATCTTTTTCAGTTCAAAATTCAATTACGTGTTTAAAAATTGAACTACATACTTTGTTCCCATTTTTTAGCAGAAGATTCTTTTATATCTTTTTTTTAAATCTGATAGAATATTTAACCACTTTCTTTAAAATAAAATTTTTAATCAAATTAATTGCTTAAGTCAACGTAAAACAATTCTATTATAAGTCCAAATTAATTCTATTTAGATTCTTGCTTAAAAATGTAACTATTTAGTGAAAAATTAACCTACCTTAAAAAAAATTTATAATCTTGGTTTGAAAGTCTTTTTTTTTTGGTTGAAAACTGGCCTTTCTGGGTAATAATGTGAATATTTTGGTAGAAAATTTAACTATATGATTGCAAATCGTTTTTTTTTCTTTTTTAATTGATATTTTTATGATTTAAAATATAAATATTCTTTTTTTTATAATAAGCTATCCTTTTTGCGGAAAGATTCTTGTTTATATTTGGAAATTGTTTGCTTAAAGATTTTACACAAATGTTCTAAATATATCCTCCTAGCTTCAAAATCCATGATTATTGTTTATTGTAATTTTAATTAATTGTAATCATTGTAATCCATGTTTATTGAAATATTAGATTTTGTAGAGAATTTAGATTCTTGCTTAAAACTTTAACTATTTGGTGAAAAATCAATCTACTTTGTAAAAAATTAAAAATTTTGGTCCAAAAGTCGTTTTTTCGTTTAAAATTGATGTTTTATGGGTACTAATTTATATATTTTGGTCGAAAATTTAAGTATATGTAAGAAAGTCCTTTTTTTTTGCTTAAAAATAAAACTTTTTATAATTGAAAGTCTAACTATTCTATTTTTGGTAAAAATGTATGTTTTTCAGTTGGCCGATTCTTGATTGTTTTTTTAAATTCTTTAATTAAAGATTTTAATATTTTTATGAAAATTCTTTTTTTCTTGTTTACCAAAGATTCAATTTTATATGAAAATTTTGCTATTGAATTTTTTCTAAAAAGTTGCCTTACCTAGTTAAAAAGTTATGTATTATATTGAACTTTTAGTTCTATGGTGATAAATTAATAATTTTGTTGAAAATTCAACTATTTAATTGAAAATTTACATATTTCGTAAAAAATTGTTCTTTTCAGTTGAAAATTAACCTTTTTGGTTAACGACTTAATCAAGTCATGCTTTACAGTTTAAATTTAGTAGGACCTCAGTTTTTTTGCTGGAAATGCATGATTTCAGTTGAAAATTAATCTCTTTTTTTTGAAAAGGTATCAACTTTTTTAGGAATTTCTTATTTTTGAATTAATTTTTTTTTATTGAAAGGTAAATTTTTGATTTTGGTTCAATCTTTATATTTGTTAGTGAAAAATTTAATTATGAGGTGACATAATATTACACTTTATAGGAAATTACAAAACTGTTGTTAAATGCCCTTTTTAGTTGAATTTTATCTTTTTAAATTATAAGATCATCTATTGTCCTTGACAATTTAACTTAATATTGTAGAATTAAATTTTTTGTTCAAAATTAATTTTTTAAATAAAAAATCTAACTATTCCATTTTCTTTTAAATTTATCATCTTCAGTTAAAAATTCAATTACGTAGTTAAAAATAGAGCTACAACAAACTTTTTTTTGGGGAGATTCTTGTATTTAGTTTAAAATAATCTAGTTGAATATTAAACTATTTTCTTTTGAAAATTAAATTTTTTATTAAAAATTAATTTTTAAAAACATTTCACTATTTCCTTATTAGTCAAAATTTATTCCCTTTATACTTGAAAATTTATGTATTTTATTGAAATATTAGATTTTTGTAGCGAATTTATATTCTTGCTTGAGAATTTAACTATTTTCTAAAAAATTAATCTATTTTATAAAAAATCCAAGATTTTGATTCGAAAGTCATTTCTTTCGTTGAAATTTTTTTTTTTGGTGCTGATTTAAATATTTTGGTAGAAAATTTAAGTGTAATTCTTGGTTTTTGTTAAAAAAATTTTAATTGGAGATTTTACTATTTGTATGAAAATTAATTTTGCTTGTTTGTTAAAGATTCATTTTTTAACTGAAACTTTAACTATTGCATTATAGCTAAAAAGGTGCCTTTCCTAGTTGAAAATGTATGTATATAATTGAAATGTTATTTCTTTGGTGATAAATAAAAATTTTTGTTTAAAAATTTAACAGTTTGGATGAAAATGATTATATTTTGTGAAAAATTGATTATTCTTTTCAGAAGACAATTTTTCTTCTTGGTTAAAGAACAAGGCATGGTTGAAAGCTTGAACTTAATAATCCTTCATTTTTGACTGGAAATGCATGATTTTAGCAGAAAATTAATCTCTGTTTAAAAACGTATTGATTTTGCTAAAAATTTGTTATTTTTAAATTAATCTTTCCAATTAAAAGGTAATTTTTTTATTTCAATTTTGGCTTATAATTTATATTTTCAGTTGTAAATTGCACTATTTGGTGAAAAATTTGTATTTTTAATTATAACATTAATCTTCTTTGTAATAAATTCATATTTTCAACTAAAAATTTAACCATTTCGTTGAAATTAAATAATTTCAATAAAAATTATCCTTTTGGTTGAAAAGTCTACTTTACTGTTGAAAATTTATCTAAATTTAAAAATTTTTAATTAGATTAAAATCTAAGTTGAAAATCCTATTTAACGTCCAATAATAAAATTAATGCAAACTCCTGTTAAGAAAAACAAGAAACCAATGAACAAATTTAGATCACAAAGAACAAACAAAGACAAAAAACAAAAATCCTATTGTAATCTGAAACAAAAAATAAAAATATTATTCGGACAAAAATAAAAAGAGGAAAGAAAAATAAGAAGACAGCCAACCACATCCCCTTCGTTCTTTTTTCTTTCTTTCGTCTTTTTTATGTTTATTATCTTCAAATTGCAATAAAAGAACATTCAAAATAAACATTAAAATAAAATTGCATTACCATTTCTCATTTTTTTCCTCTTTTTTATTGTTGTCCGAAAATTATTTTTTCTATTTTTCAGATAACAGCAGGATTTTTTGTTTTGTTTTTGTTGTTTGTTTCTGTTTTTTCTTTGCGGTCCAAATTTGGTCGTTGGATTCTTTTTTTTTAACACGAACTTGCAAAAACGTATCTTTTTATTGACGATTTAACTACTTTTTTTATTTTTTTTTACTTCTGCTGTTATTAATTTAAAATTAAATTCTGTTTTGGCTGAAATATAGAGTCTGTCATTTTTCCTTAAGAACTTATCTGTGTAAGTTAGAAATTATTTTATTTCGTAGAAAATTCAACAATTTCATCAAAAAGGCATTTTTTGCACAAAGCTTCTTCATCCCAGTTGAAAATTCATTTGCTTTGTGAAAAATTTATTTTTTAACTTAAAGTTTAACTAATTCGGTTGAGAATTTATTTTTTGAGTTAAAAACACACCTTTTTGGTTAAAAATTCAACTATTGTCAAAGATTTCGAACTTTAACTATGGTCGAAGATTTAAAATTAAGGGATTTCGTGAAATTTTGATGGCTCTTAAAATATCCAGATAGATTTTAATATATTTTAAAGGATTTCACGATATTCGTCTAAATATATTTCAAAGATCTCATAGGATTTCGTGTGATTTTTCGGATTTCAGGGATTTTAAACGTTTTTTCAGAGATTTCAAAGGATTTTCACAGATTTCAAATGAGTTTATGTGATTTCTATGAGGTTTTGAATATTTAAAGACATTTTAAGGATTCTCACAGGTCTTAACGGTTTTTCAGGGATTTCAAGAGATTTCGAAATAAATCCCTCGATTTTAAAGGATCTTATGTGATATCAATATTTTTGCTAATTTAAAGGATATCAAGGGATTTTAATAAGATTCAAACTCTGAAAGGATTTAAATAGATTTAAAAATATTTTAAAGGATTTTAAGAGATTTTAAATAATTTTAGTATATATAAAAGGGTTTCGGTGATTTAATGGCATGCTGAGGAATTTAAATGTTTTTAAAGAGATTTTAATCTATTTTAAAAAATTTGAAGAGTTTAGGAAAAATTTCTATAAGTATAGAAATTTTAATGAATTTAAAAAATATTTAAAATATTTTACAAGAAATCGTAAGATTTAGTTGACTTTCAGGGGTTTTATACAATTTTTAGAGAGTTAAAAAATTTCCAAATTTAAAAAAATAATATTTAGAAGCTTCAAATCCATTTAGAATATTTCCGCAGGTTTTAAAGGGTTTTAAAAGTTTTAAAGAAAATTCTAAATAAGTCCCTGAATTTAAACGATTTTAAGATATTGATACTGAAGTATTTTAATAAATTTTAAACGATTTCCGGGATTTTAATCAGATTAAAAATTTAAAGGGGTTTAAATATATTTTTAAATATTTCAAAGGATTTTAAGGTATTTAAAGGATTTCAAATATTTTTATAGGATTTTAAAGAATTTTTATGGGTTTTAACATATTTTAATATATTTGAAGGGATTTCAAAATTTTGAAAAATTCCCACAATTATTTAAGATTTTAATAAATTTATAATATTTTAAAAGAACCTCGTAACATTTTGTGGAAGTTCAAAAATTTCAACAGACTTTTAGAGATTGTGAGGAATTCACACGGATTTTAAAAGATTACATCAAATTTTAATGGGATTCTAAAGATTTTAGACCATGTAGGGAATTTTGCAGGTTTTAAAGGATTTTTATGTGATTTTAAGAGATTTCAATATAGTTAACTGGATTTCGAAGAATTTAAAAAATTCCATAAGGATATCAGTTTTTTAAACAAATTTTAAAGGATATCAAGCGATTTTAATTAGATATAACATCCTAATGGGTCTTGAATCATTTTAATGGATTTTAATATATTGTAAAGGCTTTTAAAAGATTCGGAAAATCTCTCAAGGACTTCAAAGCTTTCAGTAAATTTTAAAAGGATTTCAAAGAATTGCAGTATTGTAAAATTTCGAAATAGTTCTCGGAACTTCAAGGATTATAATCGATTTTTAGAGATATAATATTTAATACGTATAATTGTATAAGAATTAATTTCAACAGATACAAAATTAACGTTTTGTTATTCATTACACCAAGAAAAATTTATTTTGAAAAAGGTATTCCGTTTTTTTTAAATTCGCTTATTGTTATATACTTTTTTATTGTTTAAGGCCATGTGACGAGTGGGACACGTGACCAGATTCCTACCTTACCCTCACTTTTTTTATTTCCAAACTTATTTTCACACGAAGCGCCGCATCGATTTGAAAATTTAGCATAATAAATAAGAAGCACTAAGAAAGGTGGGTCTGGTCCTAAATTTTAATAATTATGAAAAAAGCAAAAAAAAATTATTTATAACAATAAACTTTGTTCATAATTATACCATTCTAGGACCAGACCCTCCATTCTTAGTGCTTCTTGTTTAGTATCCCAAATCTTCAACTCGATGTGGCGTTTCTTGTGATACCAAGTTGGGAAATAAAAAAAGTGGCGGTAAGGTAGGAATACTGTCACGTGACCCACTTATCACATGGCCTTAATATTTAATTCTGACAAAAATAATAATCATGTAATATAAAACTCATAATACCAAATAATAATAAATAAATAATAATAATTTGCAGGAATAGGAAAAAATTTTAATATCTAAATGAAAATGCGATTCGAAATGCTACAGGAAGTGCTGTTAATAAATTTGTAGAGTGAATATTTTTACAAGCTCTTTTATAGTGCCGCTAATTCAAGCTTGAACTACAAAACACAATTTTGACTAATCGATGGAAAAATACTTTTTTTTTTAAATTCGAATATGATTATTAAATACAAACATTGGACAGGCTGCTCCTAAACTTTAGCCGTTAAAAGACTCCAAGTGAAACTGTATTCTTGATTAAAAACTAATAAAATTAGCCTTTCTTTAAAAAGTAATCTTTATTCTGTGCAATCAATGTAATTTTTTTTAAGTAGGACGTTCCTAGAAAAACTGGGAAGTTTTTCCAAGATTTTTTAAGGAAAACATGTTTTCCCTAATTAGGGGAATCATCTGAAAAATCCTTATAAGCCATGTGTGGCCCATGTCAGTTAACCCAACCAGGGCCACATCAAAAGCAGGGCAACCTATTCAGAACCTTACTAGGGCCCCGTTAAGAATTCTTCACGGTTAATGCAGGAGAAATCATTAAGAAATATGAGCTGAAGAGTAATTATTTAAATTGCATCAGTTTTCTAAGCATGGTTGCACCTTCTGACGTACTTTCGACCAACTGGAACGGCGAAAGTAATCAGCAAGGTCCTCGAGTGAAAGTCTCTGAATCATTCCTTCTAGATTGTTGCCGATGAATCATTCGACAAACGTAATCTATTTCGAATAAATATTATTAAACGGTCTTATTTGAGAAAAAAATTAATTTAGCGCAATAGTTTATTCGATTAAAAGACAGAGAAACTGGATTATGTTCATATTCTCATTAAAATTATACCTGAGGGGAACAAGTGCACCTGTAATCGAATTGAATAGAATCGATTATTATATTACGACTGCTTTGTTATGCAACGCGTGGAAAAAAATGAGGAAGTGGAAAATTTTATTGATAGTGGAATATTAATGAGTGTTAATGACAAACAAAAATATTTCTGGACAAATTTATATTTAAAAGCCATTTGAAAACCGTTTTGCATTTTTTTCAATCAAAGCTAATAAAATCCAAATGAAACGATCAGGGCTGCTTTTGAGAAAGGCTTTTTATTTATTTTTATTTGATAACATAAATAAGATATTTTTTTAGAAGAATACTGGTTTCCGAAAAATACTTAGATTCATTCAAAAATATACAGAATCAATGAAGCAACTATTCAGAAAAATTATTTGATAGCTTAAAAAAATATTTAAAAACATTTTGAATTTGTTATAAAGAAATAAGTGAGTGAAAATGAATTCTTGGGAATTGGCAGTGATTCGTGAATTGATCTGTACTATATTTGCACAATTTATATACCAAAGGCTCTTTTTAAATGAATTTATAAAATATAATAATGACAATTAATGATTGTTTAAATAAATTAAATTAACTCATTCATAGTCGTGCTATTTTTAGAGGCAACATTTTTTTCGCAATCAACCCTTAATAAATAATTTTTGAACTTCTTTTAGAAACCTCGATAACGATCCACTTAAAAATTAAAATTGTACACTTATTTATATATAAAGAAAAAAATTTAATTAATTGTATTTATTAAATATATAGTTATTTTTTAAATAAAATTCGTTTTATCTAGTTTCATTTGAATTTAAAAACAATCTTCTAAATTTAAATAAGTTGAAGATATCAAATTCCTGATTTTGAAACGGTAAATTTCGAATCTTTTGCACTATATTAAGAGACTTACATAATTTATATTACTTTCGGTTAATAGATGCTGAACAGCGTTTTATTATTATTTTATATTTATGGTCATTAATAATTTTGAAGACAAATTTTTGTCCCCTCTGAATTTTTTGTTCACAAATATATGAAACGACAAAAAATTGTTTATATAATTATCATAAACAATAACAATAGTAGAGCGTTGTTGAGTTTAAGAAAAAAAGTTTGTAAATTAGAAATTAACAGTTGGTTACTTTGAAAAACCAAGTTCTTACCTTTTAGAATAGCTGAAAAATGCATTTCTTAATTAATTTTACTCAGAAAATTAATTTTAAAGTTGTTAACAATTATTTTTAAGTTTAACAAATTTTTCAAGTTGCTAACAATTTTAACGAATTGTTAACAACTACAACACAGGGCTATTACTTTATGCAGTTGGTGTCGGTAAGGAAGGAAAAAGAGGATAAAATAAAGAAGATGAAAGAAGATAATAGGGCGTGGAAGGAAAGGGCGGAAAAAAGGCTGGAGAAGGTGGAAGGTAGGTCGGGAATGGAAGCAGTTGACATAGGGGAGGGCGAGAAGCAAAGTATTTGAGAGAAAGTGAACATCATGATAGAAGAGAAAGATGGAGAGCGTAGGAATGAAAAGGAGGAGAAAGCGGATAAGGAAAGGTTAATGGCAATGGAGTTGAGGATGGAGAGAAGGAAGAAGGCAGATAGGAGAATTAATAGTGATAAGATGATTGAAGCTAAAGAGCGAGGAAGAAAGGGAGAGGCTGGAAGCGCTGCTACAGATTATAGGGTGGGTTAAAGGCAAGGTAGGGAAAGTTATGATGGAGGGGAGAAAGGAGAATGAAGTGGCGGTGGTGGAATTGGAGAGCCCGGAAGAAAAACTGGGAATAATGCGTAACAAAAATAGGATAAAGGATAGTAAGGTTTTTATCGATCATGATTTGACGAGGAAGGAAAGGGATGTTCAGAGAATGCTAAATGATAGGGCAATGAAGGAGAGGAGCGAAGGGAGAGTAGCGAAGGTAGCGTATCGGAAAATAAAAATAGACGAGAAAATGTGGGTATGGGACGAGGAGAAGGAGGTATTAAAGGAAGTGCAGGGGAATTTATTTCAGGGGAAGTATGGGGGTGGGAGTAAAGCAGGGTGGAGACGTAGGTAGAGAGAAAGGAATGGGATAGAGTGGAGCAAAAGTTGCCAAGGGGGTATAGGTGTAGGCTACAAGAGACGGTCAAAGTAAAAAGGAAAGGAAGGGCTAGTGTGGGAATTATAACAGGGATTAGGGATGGATTAGAGGAAGAAGTTCATGAAGAGGGAAAGGGGAAGAGCGTGCAAATGAGGGTTGTAAAGATAGGAGGGACTATGTATAAGTTTGTGACTGTGTGCAATAAGGATGGAATGTAACGGATTAAAGAAAGGGTAGAAAACTTACTAGGAGAGAGAGATGAGGGTTTGGTGGTAATGGGGGGAGACTTTAATGCGATAATTGGGCGGGAAGGGGGCCTGAACGGGAAGGGGTAAACTTTGAAAGAAAATCGAAGGATAAAACAATAAATAAAGATAGGGAGATTCTAAGAGACTGGATGGAGGATAGAGGGTGGGCGGTGGCGAATGGTATCGTAAAAAGGGACAAATTGGGAAAATACACGCAGGTGAGTAAGAGGGGTGTATCGGTAATAGACTATGTGATTATGAATATGCAAGGGTGGTAGCAGTTAGAGAAATTCGCACTGGAAGGGAGGGTGGAATCAGACCATCAGCCATTAGGTTTGTGGACACAAGGAGAGGCTGGTGAAAGGCAGGGTGGGGAAGAAGTGTCGTTAGGAGAGAAGGTGTCATGGACGAGAGAGGCGATATAGAAGTATCAGGAGCAGTTGGGCAACGTAAAATTTGAGGGAAGGTCAGTGGACGAAATATGGGAGGATCTACAAGAGAAGGTGAAAGGTTTTGTGCAAAAGAAGGTATTTAGGAAGAAGAAGAAAGGAATGGTGAAGTCGTGGTGGGATAGGGAATGTGAAATGATGAAGAGAAAGGTGAAAAAGAAGTACAGGATGTGGAAGGAAAGAACCGCGAAAAGGGAGGAGTACGTAAAGTTAAGGAAGGAGTTTAGGGCGATGTGTAAGAAGAAAGAGCAGGAAAAAGAAAAAGAGCTGGAAGAGGAGTTGAGAAGCGTTAAGACAGACGGGGTCGTGTGGAAAATAATGAATAGGTTTAGGAAACGTAGGGTGGGGATAAGTGAGAAGATAGGGAAGGACGAATGGAGGACGTTTTTTAAGGATTCATTTCAGGAGTCAGATACACGAAAGAGAGATGAGGGGATCAGAAGAACGAGGGAGGTAGATAGAGAGGATCTGAACGACGAGGAGATAGAGAAGCAGATAAGGAAATTGAAAAAATCTAAGGCAGCAGGAATGGAAGGAGCAGAGAACGAACCGTGGTTGTTTGGCACAAAAGAGTTAAGCAGAGGCTGAAGGACGTCGAGAATTCTTTCTCTTTGGATTTGAATTCAATTCGCTGGATGAAAGTGGAACTTAATTGTTAAAAATTCAATTTTTGTATACATTTATGGTTTTTATGGAAAATATATATTTTTGGATTATATTTGAAATATTTGATTAAAAATTCAACTTATTTTGCTTCAATGGAAATATTTTTGATTTTTAATTAAAATCTTTTTTGTTTCAGAAATTAATAAATAATTTTCGTGCGGAGAGTTCACCTTTTTTAATTTTTATAAATATAAGTTACTATAAATTCTTACTATTTGCATATATTAACAACTATATAAAAGAAGTACCTGGAAACCCAAAAAATGTCAAAATCTAGAAAATAATAAAAACGATTTCTTATTAAAAAGCTTATCCCCAATCTAAAAATATTTTTGATGGTTTTATGAATGCTTACTTAAAAAATAAGCGAAGAAAATTTTTTCTATTTTTAAATAAATCTACTGAAAATACGCAAAGTGAGTCAAATTGTTAAATGGAAAATATTATTTTCATATTTTTCAAATTTGAAAAGAAAATTAAATAAGATTTTCTGCAAACCACTACCTTTTTTTATTTTTTTCATTATTAGAAAAAAGGTCTGATCATTTTAAACATCCAGAGCTATAGATTTTCTTCTTAAATAAATAATATACGTGTCGCCTCTGAAGAACATATTTTGTTTTTAAAAGATTTAACTTCTCAGCTAATTTTTTAATAAAAAAACGACATTTTTCAATGACAGTTAAATTCGGAATAGAAAAGATTATTTTTCATCCAAGAAAAATGTGCTTTTACCACAAAAGATAAATTTTAAATCTGTAGGACTATTATTCAAAAACATAATTGAATTTTTGATCATACACGATGACTTTGAAGAAATAGGTGAATTCTCAACAAAATAATTTAATTTTGAGCAAATTGGCTAAACTTTTAAACAAGTAGTTTAATTTTTCAACAGAAAAAACACACCATTTTCAAGCAAAGGGCTGCATTTAAAAAAAACTGTTGCGTTTTCGTACAAAATTTTTGTTACAAAAAAATATATATTTTCCACCAAAAAGATAAATTTGTCACGAAATGACGAATTTTTAACAAATACATCAATTTAAAATAAAATGGTTGAATTTTCAACTAAAAAGGATAATTTACTCGCAAAAAAAAAGAATAGTACAATTTTCAGTTTACAAAATTCAATTTAACGGAATTCAGCTAAACTTTCAAATATATAGTTTTATTTTTTACTTAGTAGTTGAAGTTTCTAACAAAATTGTTCAATTTTTAAGCTAAAATATATTTTTTCCTACAAAGCAGTCGAATTTTCAATCCAAAAATATAAATTTGAAACAAAACAGTTAATGTACGACCAAATAGATTTCCAATTAAGATGATCATTCTTTTAACGAAAATATAATTTTTTTACAAACAGATTATTTTCCTAAAAATAAAACAAATTTCATAAAAAGACACAAATTGTCAACCATAAAGTTGAATTTTCAACTAGAAAAAAATATTTATGTACCATTCACAAAAAAAAAATCATTATAGCCCAATTTTTAACCAGAGATAAATTTTTCACTAAAATTATAAGTCTTGAAAAATAAACTAAAAAAAAGAGAAAACATACAACAAAATACAACTAAATTCCACATTTATCCAAGCTGAGTTTACAAATAAAAATATTATTTTTGTAACCAGTGAAATTAAGATTATAAGAAAAAGACGAATTTTTAAATAAATAATAGAATATTCTACTGAAGATCAATTTTCAACTACATCGTTGAATAGTAACTTGATAACATCAATTTTCCAACTAAAAGTGAAATAGTTGAATTTTCAATTAAAGAAAGAACTCAACTAAAAAATTAATATTTGACAAAGTGGTTAAACTAGTAGTTAAATTTTTTTTCCAAACCACTGAGTCGAAGTTTTCAGTCTAATAGGTTTTGCTTTACTGCATTGAGACTCCATGTCGGATCCTTTATTCTGAATTTGGAAATTTTTACCTCTTCTTTGGCATCAGCTACGAGAAAAACCTCGGAGTACAAATTTTTAGGCAAATGGGTTTTTTATAGTTTCATTCCGTAATATTGGATCCTTCATTTTGAATTTGAAAATTTTGACTTTAAATTTGAAATAAACGACCCGAAAAATGCCCAAATATCGATATTTAGGGAGAGAGAGGGGGAGAAGAGAGAGAGAGAGAAAGTTTTATTTTTCAGCCTGCTGACCTCAAAAAATTGAGTTGCTTACACTCCATATTTTTTACAGAATTTTCTTACAACTAACTCTTAAAATCTGATATCCATCAACAACTTATCTCTAAGTCCGCTCGCTCTTATAGTCTTGCCTTTCTCGCCTCGCCTAGACTCGTCTCGCACGCATGTAACTACTTTCTCGCTTTGTCTCGCATCTCCAAACTCTACCTCCGCGGCTAATATCTAATGCTTATCTACTATTTACAATATTAAAAATTTCCTTATTTCTACTTTCTCTGAACAGAAATTTTTCAGAAATTCAGAAATCATCCGAAATTCCCTTTCCTTCTCTCTTTCTGTCTTTCTTCTTTTCATATACTTCCGTTACGCTCCCGAACAGGTCTTTCCCACTCCCCTCCCTTCAAACAAATCCCACAACCTCCGCCTAACCACCGAGGGGAAAGGGCCTTTGAAATCCAGAAAAAACGCGTAGACCTACGAACCTGCAAGACGTAAATATTGTCGATAGTGCTCCTTCGCTTCAGAAAACCCACCTGCGCCTACGAAAAGATTACTTTCCCTTTGGCATCTTTTCGCAGCCTATCTGCCAACACCATCGCATATACTGCTGCCATAGACCTTTTCAACTTCCTTTTCTTCTCTATCTCCTCGTCACTCAACTCCTCTCCATCTACCTTCCTCGTTCTTCTAATTCTCTTACCTCCCTTCCGTGAATTCAAGCCCTGAAATAATTCTCGAAAAAATGCTCTTCAAAAAATTGCTAGTCCCTATCTTCTCACTTATTCCCACCCTACAATTCCTAAACCTATTTATTATCTAGTTAGGTCCTTTCTTAGATACTCTTCTTTTTCTGCTCTTTTTCCTTACACATTAAACTAAAAACCTTTCTCATTTCTTCGTATTCCCACCTTCTCGCAGTTCCTTCTTTCTACATCCTGTTATTCCTTTTCACCTTGCTCTTCATTTTTCACAAATCCTATCCCACCACGGCTTTACCATTCCCTTCTTATTTTTTATAAATACATTATTTTCAGTGGAGAATTTCAGAAAAAGGGCTCAGTGGGCAAAAGATTCCTAGCGGACCCTAGGGGAAACTGTTTCGATACTAGAGGCCCGTGAGAGCACATTTGACATGATCAAAGACAGGGGGCCCAGCGCAGTTCGTCTTACGTCTTCTCTTAAGGTGGCTTGGGCGCTTTTTAAAAAAATCACAGGCAGTTCTGAAAATTTGATATTATCGAAAGAAAATATACTAGATCACTTTGCAAAAAAGAAA
>NC_046659.1:108656264-108657573 GCF_010883055.1 Belonocnema kinseyi
AGCTCCAAGGAGATTATGTTGAAAAATAAAAAAAAATTTACCCAAAAAAAATTGTTTTTATACTTCATTCTAAGGACTTATTGAACTACCCTCGTATTTTCATAATCCTGAAATAAGATTTTAGAGTGACAGATAAAAAAGAGTTCAATTTCAATTGAACTAAAATCCCTGAAATTACCAAAAATAAATTAAGAATATTGTTTCTTTTAAAGTCAGACTTAACAACGTTTTTTTTACAAATACAATGCATAAGTTTCCAATTTCAAAATGGCGGATCTAATATAACAAACAAAACTTTTTAAACAAATCCAATTTAACTAAAAATCGCCACTCAACTTGCATGTTGGTGTTGATAGTGAGAACGTGTTTGCTGACAGGAATGACAGAAATTGTGCGAACTTTGTTATTAGAGTGTGACGGTGGAACCAAGTGAGTAAGGGTGTGTGGGGTAAGTCAGGGAGTGAAAAAATTAATGTTTAGCGCGGGTGTGAGGTAGGCCTTGTTAAAATAGGGAAAGGGAAGAAAAGTGAACAAGGATTCAGGCGAAATTGTGGGCAGGAGTTTTGAGCTTCAGAGCGAGTCAAGCGTGGTTCTCGTATAGTTATAAGAAGTAAAGGAAGAGATAATGGTGCCTGCAAGGGCCGCTGAGGGGGAAATAAAAATAAAATAATGGCAAATAAAGGGCGATAGGCGGGAAAAAAGTGCAGAGACATCTGTCAGTTGCAGTAGGCGTTGTATGAAAAAGTCTCCGTTACTGAAGAAAGAGCAGTGAAATGCAAAGCTGTGGGAGTTAGCGATAGTGATGTTAGTGACTACGGATAGCAACGCTTGAACCTTGATGTTGATGTGGAAAGTGGAAAAAGCTGCACTGGGAGAAGAAAGCAAGTATAAAAGCGAGCAATACAGAGTCTAGCGTAAATTTGGGGGAAGAGCACTTGTTACAAAAAAAAGAGAGATTGTCAAGAGAGCCCGGAGAAAAGCACTGCACAGAAACCATTCAAGAAAAGAAGTAGGACCCGTGATTCACCACCCCAAAAAATGGAAAGGCATTTAAAAAAGGAGGCACCGGGGATAGATAAAATAAGACGATTAAGGTGGCTTGGGCGTTTGGTGCCGTACAATGTGGGGGGCACTCTGGGGGCTATCTATCATGCGATCAGTCTTTATTTGAATTTTATTGATATACGCATATTATAATGTCATCTTCATAAAAAAGTAGAAAACGACCAAAAAAAGTGACAGAAACATATGATATGATATGATATGCCTCAGATAGTCACAGCTATTGTGCAATATTTGCAGTTTTTCA
>NC_046659.1:108657673-108662889 GCF_010883055.1 Belonocnema kinseyi
GACTGTGACTGCACCATATATCTAGTCGGGAGTGGTGCTGACTGAAAGCAGATGATTTGGAGCGATTCGCGCGCCATCTGTTGGTCATTCTAAGGACTTATTAAACTACCCTCGTACTATTTATGGGCCACTAATCGAAATTGCAGCAATTTAAATGAGATTAAAAGCAAATGTAAAATTCTAATTAACTTCCAATAATCAAGTTAAAGTAAAAAAATCAAGAATCCAACGATTAAATTTGAACAATCAACATAGAATGTTTCCATTGAAATCTGAAAAAGAAAATTCCTTTTCTTCTCTGAAAAAGAAAAAAGAAAGAACTTTTCGCTTTGGACAAAAACAAAAACAAAACAAAGAAAAATGGGAAGACAACCAACCAAATCCCCTTCCTTCTCGCTCTTTTTTTTATTTTTATTTTTCCATATATAAATAATTACTTTTTTTCGTCTGCTTATGTTTTTATTATCAAAACACCCCAAAAATGAATTGAATAGTAATGAATTTTTTATTTTAATTAAATGAATGGAATTGAATTTTAATTTTTATTGGCCTTGATAAGGATGCTGTATGAGTGCTGAAACGTTGGTGATTATATTTGGAAATGTTTTTTTTGTAGTCAGATAATAAAAACAAAAAAAAAAAGACGAAAGAAATAAGAAATAAATTATTTATACATGCAAAAAATTATAAAAAAAAAACTATAAGGAAGGGGATTTGGTTAGTTGCCTTCTCATTTTTGGTCCTCGTTTTTGTTTAAAGGGAAAACTTCTTTTTCTTTTCTTTCTTTAGGGAAGAAAAGGAATTTTCTTTTTTACAATTCAATGGGAACATTTTATGCTGATTGTCCAAATTTGGTCAATTCATTCTTAATTTTACTTTCAGAAGTTCTGCTCATTAACTTGGTTACCAATCATTTTTATCATAAATATTAAATTTGAATATTCATACAATTTGAAATCAGCGCGCCAACAGTAACCAATCCTAGACCACCGGCGCGACGCAAGCGCAGTTCAAAAAGTTCCCAAAATTGGGAACACTGTTTAAAAGTAGGGAGACCCCTGGCTATCAGTGTTGCCAACGTTGGCTGCCTGTGCTAATGCGCTTGCATTAGGGCTTTAAAAAACAATTTTTGTAATTTAAGTAAATAATTATTAAAATCTGCATAAGAAAATATACAAATGATTTCAGGCTAAAAAATATATAACACATATATTATATAAATAAAAATTTTTCATTGAATTCTAAAGACCAACTTATACTTTACAAAACATTTAATTTAAAAAGAAATTTCTTGGAAGATTGTTTGAAAATAATTATTTATGAATTTTTAATATTTTATTTGTGTTTTTCTGGGAATTCATATAATTATATAACCTACAAATACATAAATTTTCACGACTGCATTGTAGTTGTTTTCTTTTTTTTACTTTAAGCGTTGTTTTGTCACGTCTAAATTAAAAAGAACAATATTCTTAGCTGACACTTTTTTAGAATAAATTAAGTTGTATCATTATTATATTCTGCAATTAACTTCTATATATTAGGCTGCTTAAATATCATATGGTATTTTAAAAAATGTATCTATTAAAAAATTTTTTGTGAAACATAAGTTAGTCTTCGAAATTTAATAAAAATAAACTGTTATTTATAAAATAGATGTGTTATAAATTTTGTTCTTGCTTAAAAACAAAAGTTACATCATTTTTATACACTCTTCTGCATATTTTCATAGTCATTTATTTAAATTACAAGAATTGTTTTTAAATGTAATTTCGAATCGCGCGCAAAGTGTGGCCAGCCAGTGCTTATTCCTAACGCAAGCGCAGTAGCATAGGGTACCAACATTGGTATCATTGCTGGCCATTGGGGTTTAACATTAAGCGATCTGGCCCGTTAACGTAATTACAGTCCCTACCATAAAAGTAAAGCGCGGTTCTAAAAGCTAATTTTGCAAAGGTTAGCACAAAATTTATAAATGATAAATCTCATACCTAACTAGCTAATAGACGCTAACGCGTACGACCACAAAAATACTGGTGCTGTGTAATCAGTAAACTTCACTGATTAACCCAGTGACGGAATTCAACAGAGAGTCATTTTAAGAAAGAGCCTTCTTTCGCAAATGCTACACAAATAATTTTCTAATTTACAAACAAATATTAAATCTCTCTTTTTCTCAATAAACTAGATGCAATGCCAGGTGGAAGTGGAAGCACCTTATCAGCCCACCAGTTTCATCTATCTGAAGGAAGCCGTATTCATATACGAGGTCTGTTTAAAAAATACGCGGACTGTTTGAATTTCGCGGCTCGAGTTGGGTTCAGGAGAATCCGCTTGGTGTCGCTAAGTTCGTACAGATCAGCTGTTTAAAACGCCGTATTCCAGTCGCAGATATCTTCATTTGTTGATGAGCTACACGGTTTTAAGTAAACAGTGTTTTTTTTGTTTGTCGGATTGTAAAATGGACAGCTTGAAAGAGCAACGAATTGCTGTGAAATTTTATGTGAAACTCGGGAAATCTGCAACTGAAACATTTGCCATATTTAACACGGTCTACGGTGATGTTGCCATGAAGCGTACTGCATGTTTCAAGTGGTATCAACGTTTCAAGGGTGGCCGACAGTCGATTGACGATGATGAGCGTCCTGGGCGTCCTTTAACGTCAACTAACGACCTACACATTGACAAAATCAACACCCTGGTGCGCGAAAATCGACGCCTGACCATTAGGGAGCTTGCCGAAGAGTGTGGGATATCAGTTGGATCTTGTTACGAGATTTTGACCGAAAAATTGAAGATGCACCGCGTCCCTGCGAAATTTGTGCTCACTCAGCACTCAGAACTCGTGGGTTTTTGGCCGAACACTCCATTACTGTTCTTCCACACCCGCCATACTCTCCTGACCTTGCTCCTCGTGACTTTTTCTTGTTCCCAAAACTAAAAAAACCCCTCAAAGGAAGAAGATTTGAGATGATTTCGGAGATTAAGGAAAATGCGACGAAAGAGCTGAAAGCCATCACAAAAGAAGCGTACCAGGACTGTTTCAACAAGTGGAAACATCGTTGGGATAAGTGTGTGCGTTGGGGAGGAGAGTATTTTGAACGAGACCCAGACGTGTAACTTCCAAATAAAGTACTTTTTTTATGACCTCAATCCGCGTATTTTTTTAACAGACCTCGTAATTGTCAAAGGTGGCAGCCAGCTTGAAGCAGGACAACTAGCTAGCATTGCCCGTGCAGCTGTACCTAGTTGAGTATTTTACGAAAAGGGAGCGCCTAATAATATACCAGTGGTAGAGAATTTTCATGTTTTTTTTTTCATTCTGAGCATACAAGTCAAAACCTTTATTTCTCTGCAACTCTTACCTCCATCAAAGTTGAATTTAATAACAGTGAAGCATCTCACTGTTTCATAAGAGAGGGCACAGATATTTATCGGACAAAACTAAAAGCTGAAATGTTCACATCTGAGACATTTGCCGACGTATTCCTACCTGGGTTTAATGAGAAAACTTGGTAGGGACACTGAGTTAAACTAAGGAAAAAAGAACACATAGAAAATACGACTCTGCGAATTAAGTGTTTTGCATTTGCAGCTTTAGAAAATTAAAACTGAATCGATTTGCGACTGTGAATCGGTGATTTTCGTTAGCAGCTTAAAATCTGCCATGTACTGCAATGACCATTTCAAGCAAGATCATATTGAATCGGTTTCCATCTTTTTGAATAAGACCGAGTTTTGGAGGTTAAACTGGCATATTTCACACGATTATTTAAATTGATAAATTATTAAAAGATTAAAATAAATTATGTGCAAAGCTACTAGATTCCTTTTGCTATTTTAATTCTAGATGTTGTAAAGGCTTTATCGGCATATAAGTTAGTGTGTTTAACACTAAAAAACGACTGAATTACATTGTTACGACTGATCAATTCTGGTAGGGAGATATGGATGTTTAGGCCAAGTCAATTAGAATCACAGCACTTTGATTAATAAAATAACGCCGTAAAAGCGCGGTCTTTATTATAAATATATTAAAATTTTGTATATAAAATTGTATAAACTCAACAGAACTTGTTGCGTGGCGAACTTGGACTGACGAGACGAGAAAAGAAAATTGGAAGACTGAGCAATAAGACTAGGTGTAAGAGAAAGAGAGCACGAAAATGATAAGACCGGCTTAGACATAAAGTTAGACATTACGCAATACGCAAATAAAATATATGGACAAGTACAAGGCATGTAAATGTAACGAAGAACGAAAACAAAATAAAAAAAGAGAATACAAATTAAAAAATTCATAAAAACAGTTAACTAATGTCCAATTCACAACAGTCAGAAAAATAATAACGACTAAGTTTTTAAAAAAACCAATCAGCGGCAATCTAGAATTTCAGTGATAGATACGCAATTCCAAAGCCTTCGAAACCCATTCAAACACAAGTGAATGGATTTCTGTGTCCTGGGAACCTTCTTGATTTATAGCAAAAAAAAAATGCTACCTTTAGAATTTAGTTTGAAAGATATTTCTCTACCGATTGATCAAGAACTGTTTAAATTTAACCCCAGGATGGCCTGACTCACTTCGTACATGTTTTGCCCTTCATGAAGTATCTTCGTTTATTTTGCCGGTTTCTTCTTTCTGAACAGTCTCATGCATCGCCCCACTTTACTGATTTTCTTAGCGTCCAATCGATGAACTAATCTGGCAGTTGGCGCTTCAATCAGGAAGACTGACATTTGTATAACGTTGCATGGGCGAAGCTAACAAATAATTCAATAAATGAGCTTTATCATGAAAATTCATAGAAAGAAGTCAAATAACGCGTCGTACAGTGAATATTCTATATTTTGTATGTATGTTTAAAATAATAAGTGTATAAACCGTTGGTTATAGGTTTATAGCTTCTGGTTACAACTAAGCATGCGACAATAATGAAGGAAATAATCACCCTTTCTCGTACCCAAAGATCTAGCTATTTGATTCTTAACCCATTTTATTTAGAAATTTGTAATTAAAAAAAAGAATATTTTTTTCATTTTTAGCAAGGTTGGAATGTTTATATAAAAGGTATTAACGCTGAAATGCTTAAACACGGTGGCGAGTACATACTACATAGAGTTTGCGAATTGATAAATTTATGATTCGAGATGGGAGACGTCCCAGACGATTGGAAAGAAGCGATTATCGTACCAATATACAAGAGAAAGGGAGA
>NC_046659.1:108662989-108673833 GCF_010883055.1 Belonocnema kinseyi
GCTTGGGGTGATTGCTAGAGAGATTGATCAGAAACCTGGGTCGGAGCAGTGTTGCGGAACGAACGTGTTATTTACTTAAATAGCACGAGAATTCTGGATCAACCTGAAAAATCTCTATCCCATCCACACACTACTCCTTCCCCCTGCCGAGTGAGTCACGCCTACCCCGAAAGGGAAATGGTTTAATGGTGTAATAATAATAATTTATATTTTTAGTGGAAAATTATTCTCTTTGGTTGAAAGTTTAATTATTTTGTTGAAAATTAATATTTTTTTAACAGAAAATGTACTAATGTATTAGTAAAAATATCATTTTTTAGTTTGATATTTCATTTTTGTTGGATAAACGTGCATCAGTTTCGTGGAAAATTAATTTTCTGTTGAAAAGTTATATTTTATTTCTGGCTTGAGGGTCCAATAATTTAGGTAAACTTTTATTTATTTTTTGAGCGTAAAATCTTAATTTTTTGGAAATTCGTCTTTTCCATTTCAAAATTCTTTTCTTTTGTTGTATTAAATTAATTCTTTTTGTATTAAAATATAAGCTATGACACTTTTTCGTTGGGAATTTGTCTTTTTAGGTTGAATATTCAACTATTATGTTTAAAATTTAATTGTAGATAAGATAAGATTTTAAATACATATTTTATGATAATATGTTTTTTGTAACAACTAAAAACATGCATTGATAGAAAATGCAATTTTGTATCAATAAAAATAAATTCTTAAATTCTCAGAGAAAAAAATTTAATCAGAATTAGGAAATTGAAAAAATTCTATTAACCTAATAAATATTTAAAAGTATTCATACAATTCAAAGTTAATTTAAAACTATTGAAAAATGTCATGTTTTTTTAAATGGGCATTGTTAAAGATTTTGAAAAAAGAAGCTAAATTGAAATTACGAAAGGTTTTGAGAGAATGAAAAATATTTCGCTAGATTCCCACATAAATGTTTAAAGGTTTTTATTTTTGAAAAACTATTTTTAGGATAATATTCTAAAGATTTCCAAGTATTTCAGAAATTTTTTAAAAAAGAATCTGAATTATTTTAAGGCAGATTTTTTGTCTTTAAAAAATATTTTTAAAAATTCGTAAAAAATTAAAAGATATTTAGAAGGTTTAGAAATCTCCAGAAAAATTCAGAAAAATCATCCAGAAAAATTCTTAATTTAAAATAAACAAAAATTTTAAGAAAAATGTAGATTTTTTACAATTTTGTAAACAAGAAACTTTTTATGAATTTGGAAATGTTACTTTAGGTAAAAATTGCAACTATCAATTTTTTAAGATTTTCAAAAGTTTGAAGAACTTAACATTTTTTTTCAGATTCCTAGGAAAATGTTTAATGACTTTTTCTTTTGAAAAGTTAAGTTTAAAAGAATATTAAAAAAGATTTCGAAAGACATCCATAATTTTCAAAGAATAACTTGGGACATTTTAAGTGATTTTTTTTTATTTTACAGGAATTAATAAAAGTGTTCGAAAAAATTAGAACTATTTGAAAAGATGTTTCACAAAAAAAATTAGAAAATAATTTGAAGTTTGAGAACATTCTCAACAATCATAAACTCATAATCACCGTGAATTAATAATCAAAAGTATTATATTATTAATTATTTTATTTTATTTATAATTATTTATTAAAGGTAATATTCATAGCTAAGGACCTACATACTTTAATCATTCATAATTTTTAGAGAAACTGTATATAAATAACAATTCTATATAATTTAGAACAATTATAAACTTTTCAATTCTAAAAGTTATTTCATAATTAACAAAAAATTTCAATTTCAATTCATAACCAGTTGAATTCAACCAGAAAGGTAATATTTTAACAAAAAAGTTAAATTTTTAATCAAACAACATAAATTCCGTATAAAGAAATGTATAGTTTAGATTTTAGAATACAACAAAATAGTTAAATCTTCAAACTTGGAAATGAATTTTTGAACACAGTGGTTCAACTTTCAACTATAAACTTAAATTTTTAATGAAAAAATATGAGTTTTCAATAGAGAATTTGATTTATAACAAAAAGCGATGAATTTTAAATAAAAAATGGATGAATCAAATTTTCAATGAAGCAAATAATTTTTTACAAAACATTTGAATTTTTGCCAAACCATTACATTTTCAACCAAAAAGATTAATTTCCAACAAAATAATATACATCACGGTGTAACCAAATAATTGTATTTTCAACAAAGAAGATTAATTTTCTAACAAAAAAATTAATATTCAATAAATTACATAAATTTTAATCCAAATTGTGTAATTAAAATTAAAGTTACAATTTGTACCAAAGAAAGGAATTTTCAACGAAGTATTTTAATTTTTGAACCAAGGAGATTTATTTTTAACTAAAATCATGAATTTTTATTTTTAAAAAATTTTTACTGATGGGAAATCTATTTTTAACAACATATACTTAGAACTAAATAGTTAAGTTGACCACCAAAAAGATAAACTGTGTATAATAAAAAGATAAATTTGTCACAATATACATAAATTAAAAAAAATGGGTGAATGTTTAACCCAAAGGATTAATTTTTTACCGTAAAGGACGAAGTTTAAAAAAAATCCACGAATTTTCAAATACAAAGGATAAATTTTTCACCAAAAATATAATAGTTCAATTTTTAATTCAAACAATTAATTTTCACACAAGGAAAAAAACTAATTCAGTTTAAACAAAATAGTTCAACAAAATATTTATATATTAAACTAAGAAAATTAATTTTTAACTAAGATGAGATATGTTTAACTAAAAAAGTAATCATTTTTAAGAACTCGGTACAAATTTTGAACCAACAGTTGAATTTTCTATAAAAGTCTTGAATTTTCGGGTCGAAAATAGGAATTTTCGCGTTTTTAAAACCATAATAATTAGTCATTTCTAATCATAGAATTTTAGATTAGTTAAATTTTTTTAAGAGACCTTATTTTAAATTAAATAAAAAATGAGTTGGCCTTGTAATATTTAAAAAAAAGATTTTAAATTTGTACAATTTTAATCTAAACGTTTTTGAAATTAAAAATTTGAAATCTAAAGCTGTAAGAATTACAAAATTTGAGACTGACATTTTAAACATTGGAAAATTGTATAAGCAAGGAGTTCAAATTGTAACTTCGCATTTAAAGCGTTTTAAAATAATTATTTTTAAATGAAAGAATCTCTGAAATTATAGAATTCAGAAACAAAGTAAGAATTAATTTAAAATTGAATTGTATGATTGAAAGTAAATTTTATAATTTGGAACTAATGGCACAAGTGCAAAGAAATGACGAAAACGTACTACACCAATTAAAACGAAAATGAAAGACATTCTTTCAGGTTCCTCGGAAAATTTTCTAATAATTTTTTATTTTGAAATATTAATGTAAAGAGATTATTAAAAAAGATTTTAAAAGATTACAAAAATTTTCAAAGAGGAAGCTTAAAGATTAAATTAAAGAAAAATTAACTTCAAAAGAAAATTGAACAAGGTTTTTAAACATATTAAACGATTTCCTACACTTTCGTAAAAAGTTTTTAGAAGATTTTAAGAACAATTTTTTAATTTAGTGAGGCTAGAAATAAGAAAAAATCGAATAAATTTAAGAGAATAAACAAATTTTCTTAAAATTTTTGGGAAAATTTAGAAGATTATATAAAGTAATTTTAAAAAATTTTAATGATATTTGAAAATTATTAGAAAATTTAAAGTCAGATAAAAATATCTTAAAGAATTAAAGACAAGCCATCTTTTAAAATGACGCAAATTTTCATAATATTTTGTAAAATCCTATAAAATAATAAAATTTCTTTAAAATCTTCTACATTATTTTCTGACATGTCTGAATTTAATTTCAACATGGATTTATTACATCCTTTCGTTGAAAAGAATATTTGATTTGAAAAATGGGACGACTGACAAATGCCGAAAAATACAATTCCCGGCACTGTGAAATTAATGAATAATAAAATTGCCGAAAAATAAAAATACCGAATTGGAAAATTTCCAAATATTAAATTTTGCGAATAATAAAATTGCCGAAAAAAATACCGAATTGGAAAATTCACGAATAATAAAATTATCGAACAATGAAATTCCCGAATAATCAAATTCACAGCAGTTATTATTATTACATAATTCAAAAAATCTCGAATAGTGACATTCCCGACAGAAAATTACCGACTGATAAAATATCCGAATTGCAAAATTCCCGAAACTAAACATTAAAAATAATTTGTGAAATTAATATTTCGTTATTATATTTGTAATCAATCAATCATATTTATAAAAAAAAGTAATTGTAAAATTTCGGGAATTTTTCAATTTGGATATTTAATAATTCCGCAAATTTCTGTCGGAAAATGGATTACTTGCAAAATTTTCAATACGGTAATATTATTTACTGCCGGGAATTGGATTATTTGGATGTTTTCCAATTTAATAATATTACAAACTGTGTTGAATTTTATTCTTTGGGAATTTTCCAATTCGGGAATTTTATTGTTCGAGAATTTTATCATTTGTGATTTTTCCAATTCGGTATTTTTATTTCTTGGCAATTTCATTGTTAGCGAATTTGAATATTTTGAAATATTTCAATTCGATATTTTTCGGTGATCTTATTATTCTCGAATCTTATTAATCGGGAATTTTCCAATTCGAGAATTTTACAATGTCGGGAATTTAATTTTTCGGGAAATTTTTCACTCGTCCCAAATTATTTTTCTTTTAAATTTGAAATTCTAGATATTAAAAATATTTTAAAAGAATAACATTTCATTATTTTATTTGTAATCTTTAAAAAATATTTCTAGAAAAATTGTAATTGTTTAAATTCGGAAATTTTCCACATTTGGATATATTATAATTCGGTAATTTTCTGACGGGAATTTTCCAATTCGGTAATATAATTGACTGCAGGGATTTTATTATCAGGGAATTTTCCAATTCCGTATTTTTATTTTTTGGTGATTTTATTAATCGCGAATCATATTACTCGGGAATTTTCCAATTCGAGAATTTTACAATTTCGGGAATTTTATTTTTTGAGAAATTTTTCGCTCGTCCCAAATTACTGTTCTTTTAAATTAAAAATTCTAGACATTAAAAATAATTTAGAAATATAAAATTTCATTATTGTATTTGTAATCTTTAAAAAATATTTCTAAAAAAATTGTAATTGTTTAAATTCGGGAATTTTCCATATTCGGATATATTATAATTCGGTAATTTTCTGACGGGAATTTCATTATTCGGGAATTTTCCAATTCGGTAATATAATTAACTGCAGGGAATTTTATTATTAGGCAATTTTCCAACTCGGCGATATTATAAACTGTCGTGAATTTTATAATGCGGAAAATTTATTATTCGAGAATTTTATTATTTGTGATTTTTCCAGTATGGTATTTTTATTTTTTTGAAATGTCATTGTTAGCGAATTCTAATATTTTGAAATTTTCCAATTTGGTATTTTTATTTTTTGGTAATTTCATTATTCGCGAATCTTATTACTCGGGAGTTTTCCAATTCGGAGAATTTTACAAATTAGGAAATTTTATTTTTCAGGAAATTTTTCATTTATCCGAAATTATTGTTCTTTTAAATTTGAAATTCTAGATATTAAAATTAATTTGGAAGGATAAAATTTCATTATTGTATTTTTAATCTTTAACAAATATTTCTAAAAAAATTGTAATTGTTTAAATTCGGGAATTTTCCATATTCGGATATTTTATAATTCGGTAATTTTCTGACGGGAATTTTATTACTTGGGAATTTTCCAATTCGGTAATATGATTAACTGTAAGGAATTTTATTATCAGGGAATTTTCCAATTCGGTGATATTATAAACTGTCGTGAATTTTATTGTGCGGGAATTTTCAAATTCGGGAATTTTATTATTATGGAATATTCCAATTCGGTATTTTTATTTTTCGGCAACTTTATTATTTGCGAATCTTATTATTCTGGAATATTCCAATTCGGAATTTTTATTTCTCGCCAATTTCATTATTCGTAAATGTTATTGGTGAATTTTCCATTTTGTGAATTTTACATTGTCGGAAATTTTATTTTTCAAGATTTTTCAATCGTTCCAAAAAAACTCATTTAACAGTTGGTTATTTAATTTGGAAGGAAAACAATATTCTACGCGCTCAAGTCTTTTCTTTTAAATTTGCTGTGATAGACTCGCCAGTCATGAGAGTACTGAGGTTACACTTTCCTGGATTCACATTCGAAGCTTCGTCATTTCGTAGGACCTCGGATAAGATCGATAAGGATCAGTGATAATCGTATGAATCGCATGAATTCTTGTCAAATTAAATATTACGTAGTAACATTCAGATGGACTTGAACGAAAAGCTTTCAACAAATTTATACTTCTGCAGGAATTGGCGAAATTTTCTTTACACCTCGTTCGAAGACGTCGCTTTTAGACTTTAAAGTTGCTACACGTATAATGCCATCGTCGCCTGGATGGACTTCAATAATTCGACCCAACTTCCAACGAAGTGGCGGCAAATTTTCGTCCTTAAGAACAACAAGAGATCCTATTCTAATTAAATCTGCTGATCCGGTATGCCACTTACTCCTAACATTCATTTCATTTAAATATTCGCAGTTCCAACACTTCCAAAAGTCTCCTTTTAGTTTTTGTATCTGTTGCTGGAAGATATTCGATTAGTAGGAGTCTGCAAAAAATCTAGAGTAGGTATGCTAGTTATAGGCTGAACAATTAAAAAATGGCCTGGAGTCAACGCACACAAATCGCTGGGATCTGATGACATGGGTGTGAGTGGCCTATCGTTTTTAACATGTTATGCTTAAGCGATTTTACAACTGCCTCCCAGATCCCACCGAAATGGGGGGTTCGCGGTGGAGAAAAGTGCCTTTCGATTCCTTGATCAATTAAATAACTTTCTACCTTTTTATTATGCTCATCGGAATTGAGAAAGCTGTAAAGTACGTTCAATTTGTTTTTGGCACCGAAAAAATTTGCACCATTATCTGAGTAGATCGCCTTAGCCTTTCCTCGACGCGCAAAAACTCTCCTTAAGCTTGCAATAAAAATGTCAGTTGTTAGATCACCAACAAGTTCAATGTATACCGCTTTCGTTGATAGACACACAAATACAGCTGCGTTTACCTTAACTTTATTCCTATTTCGAGGACGCTTTTCTTTCACCTACAATGGGCCAAAATAGTCAACCCCTATATTTTCAAACGGACGTGACGCAGTCACTCTTACCCCAGGAAGGTTACCCATTACATAATCTAGTTCTTTAGGCCTTCCGCGAAAACATTTCTTCAACCTGGTAGCATACAAGGTACCATTCACACCTGAATGAAACTGTCTTTCATGGATATCGAGAATTATGAAATTGGTAACTGGATGGTTTCTAGGTAAAAGAATAGGATGTTTTTGATCCTTGTCGATTTCGGCGTTCTTGATTCTTCCTCCCACTCTCAGTAGGTGGTCTTCGATGAAAGGATGTAGCCTGAGAAGTTTCGAAGTCTTTGGAAGGTTTTCACTCTTCGACAAACCCTGGATTTCTTCGTAAAACTCTTTTCGATGTATGGCTGACATTATTTGATACAACGCCTTCCGCAGTTCGTCTTGCGATAATGAATTAAAATTACATGCTCGCTTACGTAATTTATGTATGAAACGAAAACAATATGCAGTCACGCGCAGCAGTTTTGGAAACGTTGAAAACCGAGTCTAAAGATCGAATTTGTGTTTTCCGGTTACGGTTGTTAACACGGTGGTTCCCTTTCTTTCATTTTCCAGATCATCCTATTTTCTAGTGAGTGATTGTGCCAATTCGATTCCGTTTAGTTAGCCATTCTGGCCCAATTTTCCAAAGTGTGTTGTGGATAAATTCATGAGGAAGCTGTCCTCTCGTGACAAAGTTCGCAGAGTTTTTCTTTAATGAAACATATTTCCAGTTTGTTACATGAGTGAGATCTTGTATCTCAGCAATTCTGTTAGCGAGGGAGGTCTTGTATTCATGAAGAGATGAGCTGATCTGATTGAGTGTAATCGTAGTATCGGACCAAACCCCCGTTTTACTGAATTTAAGCCTGAAAGAATTCTTTATAGTGTTATAAAGGTTAGCCAAGAGCACAAAGTTCCAGACTTGGCATACTTAAATTCTTTATTGGTGCAACTAGGGATTTTGCGCAAAGTAACGTAAAGTAATGTTCGTCTCCTCTTGTTGAGCGTACATAAATGCACGCTCCATAAGCATTTTCGCTTACATCTGTGAAGCCATGGATTTGAAGTTCATCTGCACCTGGGTCCTGAACAGCTCTCGGAATTTTTCAATGATTCTGCAGATGTAATTGTTTCTGATATTGCTGCCAAGATGATAATATTTCTCGGAGAACAATGTCAGCCCACTTTGTTGTAGTTTTCCACAATAGTAGTTTTCCCAAAAGATCGTAGAGCTGGGTTATTTACGACATTGCCCTTTTGGAGATGAGTTCCTGGGCAGGCACCGAATCTACCTCAAAAATAAGAGTGTCATTCCATGACACTCCCAAGGTCTCACTTGCATGATCCGGATCCAGCTTAAGACTCGTTTGATTAGAGCAATGTGGAAGGTCCTTAATAACCTCCTGAATGTTTGATATCCATTTTCACAGACAAAGGCCTCCCTTATTGGCCAGTTTGATCAACTGATAGAAAATAAGGAACCCTCATCTTCTGCTAATTTCTTTAAACAGCTAACGACCAAAAAGGGGACTGCAGAAGCCCCATACGTCACGGTCTTTAATTGGTAAGTCCTTAGTGGTTCATCGGTGCTATATCGCCAAGGGATCTTCTGGTATTTCCTATCTTCCAGATGAACTCAAAATTGGCGGTATATCTTCTCGATGTCCACACTTAAAACAAATGGATGCTGACAAAAGCGTAAAATCAGGGTAAATATTCCGTCCTGAATAGTTGGGCCCGCCATCAGTATGTCATTTAGAGAGATTTCTGTGGTTATTTTGGCCGAAGCGTCAAACACCACCCTTAGTTTCGTACTGATACTTGAATCTCTAACCACAGCTTGATGAGGCAAGTAGCATCCTTGATCCGTGCTCCTTCCGATGCGCTCTATATTGCCTAGCTCTTCATACTCTTTCATAAATTGATTGTACTTTTGTTGCAAATCCGAGTTCTTTGTGAGTCTTCTTCCCAAAGCAAAATATCTTTGTCACGCTACATCGTAAGAGTTCCCTAAGTCTTCCTTTTGTTGCTTGAAAGGTAATCGAACCACATACTTGCCTGAAGAATCACGTTGCACGTTAGCAAAAAAATGATTCTCGCATGCTTCCTCCTCTTTAGAAAAATATCGTCTATTCTCGCCTTCTTCTTTTCTCTAAAAATTGTCTAATTGTGAGCTTAGATTATCTTTGACCGAATGACATTTAAGCCTTTGTTAATTCCAGTTAGAGTTGACCTTGCCTGTTACTACTAACCGAATTTAGTGCTTTGCAAGGCAGTTCGTGGTAAAGCGAGAGAAATTTTGAATGTGTTCAAAACTTCGCAGAAGAGCTCGGCTCCAATGAGAGCTTCCACTTTTCCCGGCTGATTGAATTTTTGATCAGATAATATTATGTGTTTAGGGATGTTAAGGATTTTTTTATCGATATAAGAGGCTGGAGTATGGCTAGTTATTTCATGCAGCACCAAAAAGGAAAGTTTTGTTGCATAGTTGGAAGACTTAGATTGAACATTCGCAACAACCCAATCAGTACTTGTTATTTCTATGTTATAAACTGCCTCGATAGAAGATTCTAATTTTGTTCTTTTCAGGTTTAAATGTTTTGCTAATTTTTCTGTCATTAAATTAGGCTGTGACTCACTGTCCAAAATGATCCTACATGCGTGCCTATGGCCCTTGTTGTCAAGCATATCTATTATCGCGGTTGACAATAAAACATTTGATGAATCCATAACATTTTAATGTTTACCTTGAGTTTTGCCATTATTATTTTTATTTTCTTTGAAATTCGATTGCGATTTGAAATCGCTGTGCAATAGGGTACGGTGTCTCTGATTGCGTACAGTGAAATTTCCTGATTTGCAGTCATTAATCAAATGGTTACGCCTCAAACAATTGGAACACAAACCTTTCTTTTTAGCTACTTGCATTCTTTCACTCGAAGACATATTCAGAAATTCTGGACCTCATGTCCAGAATTTCTGAATATGTCTTCGAGTGATATAATGATCGGCATTACAATGTAAACATGAAATATTTGATTGTGTATTCAACAATGTTTTTGATTGATGACCCTTATTTCCACTTCAAAACGCTTTATTTTCAGCCTTAAAATTACCTTTCGATTGATCAATTGATTGTGGATTTAAAGTTTCTGGCATTTCGCTGCCTGTCACCGACCTTTCCCATTCTTTCCGTGTTTCTTTGTCTGGGTTAGTAATAATCAAATAAATAAGTCAGGTATCCCAAGAGTTGGTGGCTGCCCGAGAACCTTGAGCGCACGCACGTGCCTGAGAGCAGTGTCAACAAAATATCGTAAACATGATGATGACTCTTTTCTTACTGCTCTTAATTCAAATAAAGCTTGCGTATGATTATGTATAATAATTCTTTTGTTGTCGCATCGCTCTTTGAGAAGTTTCCAGGCTACATCGTAATTGATTTCATAATTGATTTCAGAATTAATTGATTTCAGAAGTTTCTAAATTATCAATTACGCGGACCGCATTACCCTTTAAGTATTATTACACCATTAAGCCATTTCCCTTTCGGGGTAGGCGTGACTCACTCGGCAGGGGAAAGGAGTAGTGTATGGATGGGATAGAGATTTTTCAGATTGAT
>NC_046659.1:108673933-108678844 GCF_010883055.1 Belonocnema kinseyi
TACTTACTTTGTCCATTAGGGATTTCCCGCTTATTATGCGCATGAATCTCATGTCAATTGCGTTAATTTTACTCTTATATTTTTCTTGATAAGTCCATGTCTAAGTAACTTTTCAAAAATCAAAGCTTTTAAATCTTGGGAATAGATTCTAAATCATCAATAATCGCGGTGAAGGAATTTCGGAAGCCTAACCACTCATCATATACACCGGAAAAAGTGGGAAAATCGAGCTTTGGCAAAGGAGTTGGCAAACTGTTCACATTGTCATTGTTGATACTTCCAAAGAAGGTATACGCGCTACGATTCCTCTCAATGTTTCAAGCTCGGAATCGCGACAAAAATTTAGCTTAGCTTCGAGCTCCGCTATGCGATTTCTTTGCAAAATCGTTTCAAAATTATTTACGTTGGAGTCAGAAATAAAAAGTAATTGTCTTCAAATTCTGTTCTTTCCTCCTCGCGATTCGGATGTGGAGCTAATAATTCCATGACAATTTGAGCCCTGTCATATTCGTTCTAGGTTTCTTCAATCTTTTCTAAACGCAAATTAATTTTCTCCCAATCTATTGATTCATTAGATTGAACATTTAAACATTCATCAAGAAAAGTTTTAAATTTTGTTAATCAAAATTTATCGTTAATTCTAATTCTAATTTTTATTTTTCAATCTTAGCCATCGTATTATGTGAATATTACCTGAACGAATACACAGGCAGATTCAAGAATTTATTTCGACACTCTTACTTCATTATGGACACTACTCAATGTTTACTTAGAAGACTCCAACGGTTCTGGGAGCTTCTGTTAAATTTGAAAATGGCCAAATTGACGATTTCGTAATCCAGAATTTGGCTTTTAGATTTTCATTCTCTCCATTGGACCTCGTGATGATATTCGTTGTACCGCAACGACCTGGTTTTTGCTATTTGATTTTCTGGGCGCAATCAACCGTTTCCCAATGCAGCCCTCAAATATGATAAGAAGTGTTTTTAGTTTCAGAGTTTTGAAAGTCGTTCAAGTTTCAAAGTCGAAAGGAACACTCTCACATATAATTATTTCTGACTGGCGATCTTCATCTAAAATTGGCGAATATAAGTAAGAAATTATTTATTAATAAATAATTAGATTCTTTGCCTCATTCATAATTTCATAAATAGCTCATGATTTAATAATCAATAATCAGTCTTAACCACTTTCGAGTACTTTTTAAGTACTTTTGTGGCAACTAAATAATGGTAATTGATTGAAAATGTGATCTTTATTTTTTTTATCAATAAACAAATAATTTCAATAATAATGGTTCATAACACAATCTTGTCTTAACCACTTTGGAGTACGTTTTAAGTACTTTTGATGTCAAAAAGTGATTGTAATTGATTTGAAACTTGTAGTTCGCAATGATTTCTGTAAATTATGAATAAAATGATGCAACCATTTCAATAATTTGAAAAATTATAAATAAACAATTAAATTTATTACTTGGAATAGAAATAAATACTCAAGAATTATAAAAAAACTATTTTTTCATCAATGAAAATAACATATTATACATTTCCAATCACTTTTTTTCCACAAAAGTACTAAAAAAGTTCTCAAAAGTGGTTAACGTAAGATATTGTTATAAACAATTATTTGTGTATTTATAAAATAATTATCAATGACAAAAGACGGATTATGCATTAATAATAAATTGTGCTCCCTTCCTTGTAACAAAAATGTCGAAATATGACCGTAGTTCTACTTTACGGTACGCTCAGGTGCATCTATGCAAGAAGAGCGCAAGTTCCAAGGTCTTATCTCGTGACCTATTAGGGCTAGGACACTTTTTCCTAACTTACGCTAAATTTACTCTACTTTTATTTACTTTATAGAAATTTTGTTGTAGAACTTGCAGAAAACGAGATATTTTCAAAAAACAATATTTTTCCGGTTTTGGGCAAAAATGCAAAAAAAAATTGAATGTTTGAAACCTCGCAAGTCCCAAACTCATGGGGCGAAAAGACTTTTGTTTTAGATGTACGCAGATTTTCGTATACTATATTTCATCCTCTAGCATCATCAACGCAAACTAAACCTGACACGATGTATTTTGAAAAAATAAGGTCCACTTTTTTGCCCCTGAAAACAGGTAAAAATCATTAACTTTATGGGGTCATAACTTATAATATACTAGAGCTAGAACATTTTTCCATTTTTTTTTTGGAATCACAGAAAAATGAGTCTACTTTCACTCATCTGTGGAACACTTTTTTGTCAAGTAATTAGTTAAACAGGTACACAGTGGTTTTTGAAACTTAGCGATTTTTCATTGATAATCGAAAAAAGTGGGAACTATTCAATGGACCATAACTCGGAATCTATTATAGATAGCGAATTATTTTTTTTTTTAAATTTCTCATAATTTTGTTCTCATTCTTTTTTTTTCTTGTACATTTTGCTATAAAATGCAATGGGAATCATCCGCTCACGCAAACATGATTTTTAGAAATGTTTTCAAAACAACAAACAGGGTTCCCCCTCATATTCGTGGTAGCATTTTTAATGCTGAATTGCTCAATTTTTTATAGAAGAAAGTCATACCCTAGGCCTATTGAGAAAAAGTCAGTATAAAATTAACAATTTCATCACGTATTTCGTTAAGTTTTCTTAATTATAATTATCCAGTTTTTAACTAAAATGGCTTTTTTTAAAGCTAGTTTATTGTTTAATTCATTTTGTCACAATTGTACACTCTGTTATAATGAATAAACATAAATAAAACGAAAGATTAAAAAAATTACGTTTTAAAAGACTTTTTCTGTGATGTTTCTAACGATTGTAAATTTATTCGTATTTATCTTGACCAAAGAAAATTAAAAAATAATAATATTCTTTTATACTTTTCCTTACTTATTTTAATCATCGGCTAATTTTTTATTTAAGATTTGCATCCTAACACACTTCGTGCCACATAACTACTTAATTTAAATTGCAAATGGCTTAAAATTTCTAATAGGAATTCTTTTGATTATTTTTCACTCAGAATATTTCCTTAAATTTTAAATCCTTAAATTATATAATAAACCGTATGTATAATCGTCTACTGGGCTGAAACGCTTTAGTCAGATAGCCTACTGCCCGCTTGTTGTCTGCCTTCGTCCGTTCAACAGACGAACGCCAGCAGGTGCAGGTATACAGTCGTCTATTCAGCGTCAATTAGCCGACTGGCCAGTTAGTCGGCTAATTGACTTGGTCAGCTAGTGGGCTACGACATATATATATATATATATATATTTCCCGGTTCACAAACATTTTTCACGGTTAATGAAATTGGAAAAATCAGACTATATTCTAAACGTTTTTCAATATAAAGTAATAAACAATAATTAAAGAATCAAGCAATGAAATTTTTTAATTTTGAAAATTATATAATTTTAAGTAATTTGAAGCTAGACAAATTAAAAATTGAAAAACAATAATTTTTTTAACTTAACAGTTCTTAAATTAGAAGTTAAATTAATTTTATTTTAAATAGTCTAGAGGCATCCTTCAAAAGCTTTAAAGTTTTATTTCAAAATCTTAAAAAATCTAGAAGTGGTTTAAAATTTTCCCAAGTTCAAAATCATTTTTGAATTTTTTGACAGAACTTTTAAATATATTGCAAAATCAATTGAATTTTTTCTATAAGTTTTATAAAATCCTGCAAATTAGAAAGAAATTAAATTTGAATTTATAAATAACAATATAACACTTACTATTTGTAAAAATATGAGAGTAATTTTAAGAGATATATAGAAGTTTCAAAAAGATTCGAATTAAATTTAGAACTTGAAATAATTTGAAATACTTACAAACGAATTTAAAATAAAATCTAGATTTTTGCAGATTTAAAACAAAAAAATTCAGAATTTTTGTAAGAATTGTGAAAGACTGCAAAAGAATAAAAAAATTTTTAAGATTCTTAGGAAAGTTGAAAATGATTTTTCACTTTGAAAAATTATTGTGACAGAAATTTTAAGAAGATTTTAAGAGATTTAAAAAATGATCAAAGCAGAACATGAAAGATTTTAAGGATTTTTTAGAATTTTCAGGATATTAAAAAAATTGTAGGAAAATTTCTATTAATTTAAAAATGTATTTAGAAGTTCTGAAAAAAAATGTTCGATTGTTATTTATGCGCAACAGAAATGACACGTCGAGTAATTAAGACAGCAGTCCACACATAACAAAGCTTAATTACCTGGAGCAGAGACTACCGTGAACAACATGGCGATTCGTTCAGAGCGAAGATCTTCCATGGCTGCGTTTCAGCAGAAGTTTTTTTTTTATTAATATTCCACAAATTTTTGGAAATTTTAGTTACATAATTTTATGCATTTTTAAGCGTAGAATATGTTCCCCATTAAATCTTCGGTAAATTTCAGAACTTTTAAATATATTAAAAACGTTTATGGAGATTTCTATAAACAATAATTATTTTGACAAACTTTTAGGGAATGTTCCACAAATTTTGGCGAGTTTGGTTAATATTCCACACGGATGTTTAAGGAATTTTTCCTAGTAAACTTTGGTGAAAATTTCCCAAAATGTGTGGACATTAGCGTCAACACAATTTTGGAGAAAATTCGCCAAGAAATTTTATACAGTGTAATTCAGGCCGCAGCTAGGATAAGTCGGGTCACCTGACTAGCCCCCGATTAATCTACCGTGAAGCTACTTGTCGGGGGCTAGTCCGATGACCCGACTTTAAGTGGAGTCAACTGGTCAGGAACCAGACTAGTTCCCCATTTGCATTTCTACAGGGGATATAGTGTTTCAACCCATATCTTGCCCTGACCTACGAGGGTGGATTGATAAGTTTCCGGCCTGACCAAGAGATGGCGCCACTAGGCCTACCTTGAGGTGGCGTTCTATAGTACCATCCTTAGATAGCTT
>NC_046659.1:108678944-108687470 GCF_010883055.1 Belonocnema kinseyi
CCAACCTATACAGTGCCACAACCTTGGATCATGAAAATATTCGATTGTCTGTATTCGTACCTATATTTCCTTGATATGATGCTAATTTTATTCGTGCAGTAATTTTGATATTGAAACTTTCTTTCACTTGAACAGAAAGACCTAACGCAATTTATGGACATTTCAAAAAAACAATACCATTTCCGAAAAATGAACAATTTCCAATTAACAATCCTGATATATTATGAGCAAATTATGAGAGACAAAGGAAATAAAACTCATGTTATTATACACGCAGAATAGCTGGAAGGTTCGCCTTAGAGATGTCGATAGCCTAGAATAAGTACTGCGAAGATCCAATTAAGCGTCGGCCTTTATTTATATGAAAAGACGACGTGCCGCGGTTCTTATTTGGTTCACATTCCAGTTGCTTGTAATCGATCGTTGCGATGATTTTTTTTTTAGTTTTTTTTTTTAATTTCCTTTTCTTCTGAGAGTACTCCACGGTCAAGGTGTTGTTGCAACAAGGTGTTAGATTAATTGTCTGATTAAAACGTCGTAAATCACTAGAGAGACGCCCACAAATCGCGCCCTCTATCCAGATTATTTTGCTTTTGCCTCCCTTTAAGACTCGCGAATCCGCACTTCTATGTGCACCTATACTATAAGTATTATATTACATTATATTTTATTATATTATCAGTCAGGGATTCGTATCTTTATGGGCGCGCGATTTTTCGCGAATAACATGACGCCGCGCCGGCCGGCCGGGTCCCTATCGCTTGAAATTGGAATGCCTCGGGTGAACTTCGTGTTTGATCGAGGAAACGAAATAGATGCGAACAAATTACTGACGATCGGCTCAGAAAAAGTATTTGAAAAAATTGTATTTTGTTTTTCTTCTTTTCATTTCTCAAACTAATATGATGATGGTTGGATGATAATTTTTTTACGGTGTAAAATTTTTATAATTCTCAAACAATAAAACTGCGGATAAATAAAATTTCGGAATGATGAAATTCCCTGTTTGGAAAATTCACAAATAATAAAATTAGCGAGTTATAAATTTCCCGCATTAGAAAATTCACTAATAATAACATTCCAGAATAAAAAACTTTTCAAATAATAAAAGTAACTATTTGAGAAATTCCTGAATTAGAAATCTCTCTAATGATAAAATTACTGACAGTGTAACAATTAAAAATACGAACATTCTCGAATAATACAATTTTTAAATCATACAATTTCCGAATAATTAACACCTAAATAGAGAAATTCTTGAATAATAACCTTTTCCCGAAAAAGAAAATTTCCTAATACAAAACTGCAGACTAATAAAATTCTGTAACTGAATAATTCCCGAATGATAAAATGCTTGGAGACGACTGATAAATCCTGAAAAATAAAACTCCATAAACTGTAAAATTTCCGAATAATAAAATTCCTGAAAGGACGACTGAAAAATCTCGAAAAATAAAATTACTGACAATGCAAAATTTGCAAACACTAAAATTACCTAATAAAGAAATTTTCAAATAATAAAATTCCTGAATTAGACCATTTTTTCATAATAAAAATCCAGGATATTAAAATTCTCGACTAATAAAATTGCGGAGTTTTAAAATTCCCGAATATAGAAATCCCTGCAGACGACTGTTAAATCCAGAAAAATAAGAAATTCCCGACACTGTGAAATTCCCCAATTTGGAAATTTCATAATAATGAAATTCCACTTAGAAATCCCAAAAAATGAAATTCCTAACATGGCTAAATCCTCAAATATGAAAATTTTCGAATAATTTAACACCCGAAAAATAAAATTTCCGAAGGATGAAATCCCCTAATTGGAAAATTCACGAAAAATAAAATTCCCGAATCGTAAAATTTTCTAATAATAAGACTCCAAAATATTAAAAATTTTCGAATAATCAGCAAATAAATTTTTATAAGCTAGTTCAACTGTTGAAAAATCAGATGAATTCTGAACCAAAAAGGGGGAAATCGTATTAAAAAAAAGTAATTATATCTAAGCAGTTGAGTTTTCTACCAAAAAAGATTTTTTTTATTCTCTTAGCATCTTTCAAAAATTTTAAAAGCTTCTATATTTTTTATTGGAAATCATTCAAGATATTTTCAAAGTCTTATTTAATTTTCTCTGTATGTTTATCTTCCATAATGAAAAGCATTTCTAATTTTTCCAGGAATTCTTTCAAAACTAAAAATAATTAAAACTTTTCCTAGGAATATTAAAAAAAAAATAATAATAATTTAAATCCTTACCAGATATCATAAGAAAAATGTCAAAATCTCTGCAAACCTGTCAAAATTTAAAAAAAAAACTTATTTTCCAAAATATTAAAAAATCTGAATTCTATTTTTAAAAGAGTTATCTTCTCTATATTTGAGTTATTCAAAAATCTTTTATTTTTCAAGTAATATAACAAAATTTTTTTGATTAAAAATGCAATAGATTGTTGAACAATCAACTTGGTTTGAAAATTAGTTTCTTTTTCCTGAAATTCATATTTTCTGGATAAAAATTTAAAATCCTAGTTAAAAACTAGTCTGTTTCGGTTAAAAATAAAATTATTGTTAAATATTCAAATGATTTTTAACCAATTTCATACTTTGGATTAAAAAATTCAACATTCTGCTTAAAAAGTCAACTATTTGTTCGAAGGTTTTACTGATTTGTTAAAAAATTATTTTGTTTTAGTTGAAGATTCATCATTTTAGTTGATAGTTCAATTTTTCAATTGTAAAATCCAAGCATTTTATTAAAAGCTTGTTACGAATTGGGATGAAAATATTAATTTAAAAAAAAATTTACTTATTTCATTTTTGGTTAAAAATTTATTTCATTCATTAGAAAATTCATGTAATTTGTTAAAAATTCGACTTTTTTGGTAGAAAATTAATTCTTTTGATTCAAAATGTAACAATTTTGTTTAAAATTATATAGTTTGTAGAAAATCAATTTTATTTATTATGAACGCTGTTTGGATGGAATTTATTCGATTTCAGTAAAGGATTGAGTCTTTCTTTGAAAATTAATCTTTATTCATTAACTTGTACTTTTTTGATTTAAAGTTAAAATATTTTTTAGTTCAAATATAAACTTATAGATTTTAAATTATCAAGTCATATTTTTATGTTAAAAATGATTTATTTTAACAAAAAATTTAACTATTTGGTTGAAAATTAACTTTTATTTTGAAATCTCACATTTTCTGGTTGAAAATTCAACTGGTTGATTAAAAACGCGTCTTTTGAAATTAATTTTTTTTGTTTGAAATTAAGCTTTATCACATTTGGTTATAAGTTGATTTCCTCAATTTAAAAAATTAAACTATTTGGTTCAAAATTTATATATTTAGTCAAAAGTTCGTCTTTCTTGGTAAAAAATGATTTTTCTTAGTTGAAAATTCAACTATTTTGTTCAAACTTTCATAATTGTGTTTTTATGAAAATTTTCATAATTAAATTGGTAATAAATGAGTTTTTCTCTTAAATAAATTAATTTTTTGACCAAAAGTGATTCACGATTATCTTCAAAGCCATTGTATACGTTAAGATTCAATAAACACAAATAATATAGATTGATAATAACAACTTCTATAAAAAAATTTTCAATTCTGTTGTTTTTTATATAGAAAATTCATATTTCTTTCTACGATAATGGTCTACAAATTATTAATATTGGTGATAATTAATGAATAAATAACCAATTCAGTAAAGTACAGTTTCATAACGTTTATTCAAATCTCTCGATATGGTTCATGGAAAAATTTTTCCCCGAAAAAATTTTATTTTTTATAAAATTTTAGAAGAATCATACAGTAAATGAGTCTTATGAAAAGTTGCAACAACTAAGCGTGAAAAAATAACCACTTTTTTCTGAGAAAAAAGCAGAAGCAACAATTTTTTCCTACAAATTGTTTCTAAAGATTAGGTTAAATATTATTAGAATTATTTATGCTTTATAAGTACAGATGCAATGATTGCCAGTGCTTGGAAAAATTTCAAATTTTATGTGCAGAATAGGGTAAAGTCTGATTTTGTTTACTAAAACATGACATAAATTACCAACAATAGAAAATAGCGCAATTTCGAAAATTTTATTGTTAATTGCATTCACTGCTCACCATCCCTTGAGATTGTTATTAATTTTTCAATAATAGTTTAGTAAAGAATAAACTTATTTTTTCACTAACGGTGATCTGAAGGGAACCTATAAAAAAGAATTTTGGGGTAATATTTGGAAAGTAACATTTAATTCGTATTCGATAGCTAATCGTGAAGAGAAATCTCGAGGTTTATACTAAATTCATCTGTGACTGACGATTCTAAATAAAAATAAAAAATAAAATGGATTTATTTTTGTGGGGATTTGAACCCGGACAATATGCATGAAAATCCGAAAATCAAAATTTTGACCACCCTCATGTGGAATGCAGCATGCGCGCATAATTAGATAAAACAGATATTAGCGAAGGCAATTGAATCGACAAGCATAATTAGCATCACGCAGGATAATGTTCAATACCGTTCAATCAGGAACGATTATCCACTCGTTAGTAAACGATTTCTGTTAAATTCCTTCGTGTACTTGAATATTTACTGTCTTGTTAAGTACAGTGAGAATAACACAATGCCGCATTATTTATTATTTTTTTACTATTGCTGGAATCCGAGTAACTGATACTGTAATATTTGATTTATCTATTATAGGCTTAACACAATGCATAAATAGATTTATTTACTAGATATTTAATGGCTGATTAGATGCTTAGTAGAAATTTCTCAAGTGAGTCTACGAGTTTTGACGTTTAAAGGAAAATTTAAACGAAGCATTGAAAAATAATCTACTCATTGGTATAAATTTATGTTATAAGCATTTTTAAGAAAAATTAATTTGTTTATTTACAATCTGCGATTGAAATTTTTCCATTAATTAATTAACAAATTATTATTTTCTAAAATATTGATGAAAAATTGATAAAAATTTTTAAGGATGGTGAGAAGTGTATGCAATTAATAATCAAATTTGCAAAATAACGCTATTTTCTATTGTTGTTAATTTATGTGATGTTTCAGTAAACAAATTATGATTTCCTCTGTTCTGAACATGAAACAATTCGTATAAAAAGATTCTTGCTACTGTTTTTTTTTTATTAAAAAATTTTCTTTTTCACGCTATTTGTAAATACTTTTCGTAAGTGTCATACTTTATGACCAAAAATGTTTATAAATTAACGATTATTCCATCAACCATATAGAGAGTTTTAACTAAATGTTATAAAAATTATTATTTACTGATTAGATTATTTATTTATTTATTATTTAACAAACAGCAGAATATAAAATTTTCTAATAGAAATTATTATTAACAATTACGCAAATTATTATTTAGTGTATCATATCCATTTTTTAATCAGCGTTAGTTTATTATCGAATAATTTTGGTAAAAAAAAAGTCTCTTTTGTGTGTAAAAATGATAAATGTTAGTTTTTGTTAAAAAAATGTTTATAAAAATCACTTAAATTATTTTAAAAACAATCTCGTTGATTAATAAACACAAGAAATATAATTTTTCTACGAGTAAACGGCATTTCGGACATTTTTTAAAATAAATTGTTATTAAAAATCTACATTAATTATCTTTAATGAATCTCAATGTATGAAAATGCCTTTAAAGACAATTGTGAATTACTTTTGGTGAGCAAAATTAATTTATTCAAGAGAAATACTCATTTATTACCATTTTTTCATCAAAATGCTTACAAAGAAAGTAAATGTTAAATAATGCCATTTTTCGTTATAAACTAAGGCTCTAATGAAAAATGTCAGCCAATTGCGTGAAAAATTAAATATTTTAATCAGAAAAAAACACTACTAAGAAAGCGATGTATTCAGTTGAAAGTGAGTTTCTTTCTTTCTTGATTTATCTTTTTATTCTTTGTTTTGAGAGAGATAAAAATTCACAAAGTTTAATTTTTTTCAAATATGAAAATTTTAACAAAACACGTAAATTTTCAATCAAGAAAATTAATTTTTCGCCAAGAAAGACGGACTTATGACAAACTATATAAATTTTTAACCAAATAGTTGAATTACTAAATGGAGGAGATCAACTTCTGACCAAATGTGATAAAGCTTAATTTTCAACAACAAAATTGAATTTCAAAAGACACGTTTTTGACCAACCAGTTGAATTTCTAACTGGAAAATGTAAGCTTTTGAAATAAATGTTAATTTTCAGTCAAATAGTTTAATTGTTTGTTAAAATAAATCATTTTTAACATAAAAATGTGACTTAGCAATTAAAAATATATAAGTTAATATATTAACTAGAAAGTATTACAACTTTAAATTAAAAATGTACAAATTAATGAATAAAGATGAAATTTCGAAGAAATTCTCAATACTTAACTAAACTCGACTACTTTCCATCCAAAAAGCAATCATAACAACTAAAATTGATTTTCTACAAATTATATAATTTTAAACCAATTTTTTACATTTTCAATCAAAAGAATTAATTTTCTATCAAAAAATTCGAGTTTTTAACAAAATACATGGATTTTCTGATAAATATAATAAATTTTTAACCAAAAATGAAATAGTTAAATTTTAATTTTTTTAAATTAATGTTTCAACCGAATTCGTAACAAGCTTTTAACGAAATGGTATAATTTTTAAGTCAAAAATTAAACTATCCAATAAAATGATGAATCTTAAAATAAAAAAATACTTTTGTAACAAATCAGTAAAACTTTCGAAGAAATAGTTGAATGTTTTACCAGAATGTTGAATTTTTGGATCGAAAATACGAAATTTTTAAAAAATAATTTGAATATTTAACAAGAATTTCATTTTCAACCGAAATTATACATTTTTGCTCAAACAAATTTTTTCAAATGACTTGAAATATAAAAGATTTAAAAATATCTTAAATATAGAGATTACATTTTTTAAAAAGAATTCAGATTTTTTAATATTTTGGTAAAGAAGATTTTTAAGAATTTTTACAGGTTTTCAGAGATTAAGAAAATTTTTAAGATTTCTGGGAAGGCTTTAAATGATTTTTTTTTTTTTTTTAATATTCCTATCGAAATTTTAAATTATTTTTAATTTTGGAAGAATTCCTGGAAAAAAATAGAACTGCTTTTCATTATGAAAAATAAACATGCAGAAAAAATTGAATGAGACTTTTAAAATATCCTAAATGATTTCCTAAAATCCTGGAAAAGAATGTAGGAGATCGGAAAAAAGTGGAGAAAACAATAATTTTAAACTTAAAAATAATTCAACCGGTTTGAAGCACAAAGCAAAATTTCGAAGTTTCCAATCAAAAATGTAGAAGCTTTTAAAACTTTAAAAGATGCCAAGAGAATAAAAAAAATCTTTTTTGGTTGAAAATTAACTGTTTAGATAACATTACTTTTTATTCTTGCGAATTCACCTTTTTTTATTCAGAATTCAGCTAATTTATCAAAAATTGAACTAGCTTATAAAAATTTATTTTCTGATTTGAGATTTATCAGTTTAGTTAAAAATTAATTTCTTCGGTTAAAAATGTAATTATTTTGTTGAAAATTCGTCTTTTTTGCAGAAATCACTCCTTCTAATTAATAATTTATATTTCTTGTTCAAAGTTAATCTGTTTTGATCAAATATTAAACTATTTTGTTGAAATTTCGTCTTTTCTGGTATGAATTCAATTGTTTTCGATTTACAATATAAAAAAATTATTTTAATTTTTGCAGGATTTAACTATTGTTTTGAAAATGTTTTTTTTTCTCAAAAAATTAATATTATTGTTTAGAATTTTCTTTTTAACTGAAATTTATCTGTTTTGGATAAGAATTAAACTATTTTGTAAGAATTTCTTTTTTATATATGAATGCAACTAATGTATATTTAAAATAAAAATCAATTAATCTTATTATTGAATAAATTAATTAAAAATAATTAATCTTCTTGTGTGAAAATTCATATTTTTCGTTAAAAGTTAATTTATTTTGTTTGAGGATTCAGCTATTTTCTCGAAATTTCTTCTTTTATATATTTTCAAATTTTTAACTGTTCAATTGTCAACTGTCAACTGTCAGAAGTTCAATAGTTTTTTTTATTTAAAATAAAAATATTTTATAAAAGAAACATCAACTCCTATTTTTTTATAATTCATCTTCTTTGGTTGAAAAAAGGGCTGATAAAACATTAAGTATTTTTGTTGAGTATTCAATTATCCTGTGAAAAATTAAGTTTTTTTGTAAGAAAATTTATATAATTGTTTAAAAATTCATATTTTTTATTTGAAGTTAATCTGTTTTGGTTGAGAATTTAAATAGTATGATGAAATTTTGTCTTTATATTCTAATTGAACTAATGTATATTTAAAATGAAAATATATTTTTCAATAAACATAACATTTTATTTATCAATGAGAGAATGTGTTTTATTCTGGTCATACGGTCCAATATAAATAAAAATAGATTCAGATGTCAATGAATCTTTATTCGTCAATTTTAATTAATATAACCA
>NC_046659.1:108687570-108694996 GCF_010883055.1 Belonocnema kinseyi
CGTTGCTCCTTTAGATTAACCAAAGTTCGATTAGTGCGTATCCAATTTCCCATAAGTTGCATCGGAGTATCGCCATACCTTCTTTGTATGTAGTTTAAATAAATAATAAAACACATTCTCTCATTAATGATATTAACGGTCGAAGAAAGCTCACAGTGTGGATAAACTCCAATCACTGAATTCTTAATATTTTATTTATCGTTAATAATTTAACATTTTTTATTCAATATTGGACTAAGTGATCAAATGTCGAGGTTTTTGATTGAAAGTTAACTTTTTCCTACAAAATTAATATTTTCGGATTAAAAATCTAAGCCCCTTCTGGAAACAATTTCATATTTATTTGTTACAAATGCAACTGGTTGACAGATTTAACTGCTGTCTTGCAAATGTTCTTTTTTGATGAAATTTTGATTTGACATATCTGAGATCTATAAAAATCTTTTCAAGCTTTCTCAAGAGTCTTTGAAAACTAATATTTATGCATTTATATTTAATTGATTAACAAAGCTTCTACCTCAATGCTAAATATATATTCCAATACTCCCTTAGGCGAAATATACATGTATGTACGTTTTATGTAAGATGATTACGAAGCCCTACAGCATCAATAATATTGGATTATAAATCAGTTTACTATATTACCTGCAGATAATGGAGTTAATGGATTCCGTATAATTTAAATGCAATTTTTATCAATATTCCACGACAGTTTTCCATAAACAAACGTTGATTGGTATTATTAAAAAATTGTATTTTTTATATTATGTATCTATATTTCACGACTAAACTTTTTTTTCCACTGTGATCCCAATTTTTTCTTAAAAATTTCTGAATAGTTTCCAATTTATTCATTTTATTTTATGATCACATTTATTTCTAAATGCTCCTAATCCTAATTGATAAAACAAAACAAAAATTATTATTAAATGATTTTATAATACAAATGAATAATTTTGCTCCTAAGATTTTGTTACTATACTATAATTTTTAAACTTTTTTACACGTAAAAGTCATGCGGAAAATGAAATTATGAACAGAAACTTGAAATACCTTAATTTTCGAAATTGTATAATTTCAAGATTTCAAAACATGTCGAAAACAAATATCGGGACGATTTTAAGACAAAGATGTTCGGAAAACATAATTATTCAAAAACAAATTTAGAAGTTTTGGAAGTTTTAGAAGTTTAGAATAACTTCGAAATTATTTATAAGCTTGAAAAGGTTCTTAAAAATTTCAAACAAAATGTTCTTAGCGATTTTCCAAAATTAGCAATAATTATATAAAAACTTATTAACAAATTAGAAAAATTATTTTAATGTCAGGTTCGATCCTTTGCTATTAGCAGTGTTTTCTCACATTATTTTAAAAGTTTTTAAAAATTTGTAAAAATCATTTTAATAATCTAGTGTGTTTTTTCTTCAGGATTCTAACGATATAAAAAAATTTCTTTTCTATTTTTAGAAGTTAACGTTGTTTTCTCAATTCACGGCAGAGTTTTAACGGCGTTTCCCAAAATTTAGCAATAATTATTTTAAAACTTATTAACAATTTGCAATTTTTTTAAATAATCAATTTTGTGTTTTTCTTCAGGATTCTAACGATATAAAAAACTAAGTTTTTGATTTTTAACACTTGTCGCTGTTTTTCCAAATCACGACAGACTTTAAAAACGGCTTTTCCCCAAAATGTAGCAATAATTATTTTAAAAGTTATTAATAATTTGCAATTTTTTAAAAATAATCAACTTTTTGTCTTGAGGATTCTAAGGATATAAAAAACTCATTTTTTATTTTCAACACTTGTCGCTGTTTTTCCAAATCACGGCATACATCAAAAACGGCTTTTTCCCAAAATGTAGCAAAAATAATTTAAAAAGTTATTAACAATGAGCAATTTTCAAAAAATAATGAACTGTGTTTTTTCTTTAGAATTCTAAAGATATAAAAAACTCATTTGTCGATTTTCAGAAGTCGATGGCGTTTTCTTAAATCACGGTAGAGTTTTAACGTAGTGATACCAAAATTTAGTAATCGTTTAAAAAAAGTTATTAACCATTTGTAATTTTTTCAAATATTTATTTGTGTTTTTCTTTAGGATTCTAACGATATAAAAAACTGATTTTTCGATTTTTAGAAGTTTACGGTATTTTCTCAAATCACGGCAAAGTTTTAACGGCATTTTCCCAAAATTTAGCAATAATTATTTTAAAAATTATTAACAAATAGGGCATTTTTTTAATAATCAGCAGTATCTATTCCTCAAGATTCCAGCGATATAAAAAACTCATTTTTCCATTTCTTTCAGTTAACGGTGCTTTCTCAAATCACGGTAGTATAAAACAATGTCAATCAGATAAATTCCAGTTCTCTTATACATTTTCTTCCTCGGATTCTCGGCCAAGAATCTCGCAATCTTAAACCATCTAGAGAGCTTAAACTCCATTTAGCACCCCACAGAAGTCTTCTTTTGTCACCCTAGAAAAAATCTGCTAAGGAGAAAATGTTTGCATTGCGAAAGCGTGAATACTGCATAGAGACAATCGAATCGAAAGTACCTGGCGAGAACAAAGGCAGGTCGAATCGCTGTCCTCGGCGTGAACGCGATGCGCCTTTTACAAAAAAGGGGGAAAAAATAGAAAAAAAAAGAAAAAAGCGGAAAAACACCGCAAAAGCGAATAAACGCTTTATAGAGTTATAAGAGAAGCGCACATTGGCGCAGGCGCGGGCGCGGGCGCAGTATTGTCTTCGGGAAGCCAGCACCCCCGCACGAAATGATCGCGCGTGCGCCTACGTGCTCGCTTGAAACCAAGGACAACAACATTCTCTGTAAAACTAATTGCCAAGTAAATATATATACAGGTATGCGCGTATATCTGTCTATATCGCGCGGAATTTATTAAGAGACCAGGAGAGAGATAGACAGATGGAGATTCGCGACCTCGAATAAAGAAAGTCTTGCAACAAATCAGAAAATGAGGGACGAGGAGGGAAAGAGGGACATTTCTACAAGACGCGGGCGCAGTTATTTATGTTTTCATTATGTGCTAACAAAGATTCGTTAATTTATAAGACATGTTTGAAAGTCCAGCGTGATACTCAGAAATTCTCTCTGCGAAATCACTCGCGAGAGTCTGTAAACAATTCCAGATCGAGAGAGAGAGAGAAAACGAGAGTTAAGAGGGCACTTACTATTATTCAATTAATCTTAGGATAACTAATTTAGCGCACCAAACTCGATATAATTATTCATTTTGATATTTTTAGTGTTGATGGAAATAAATAAAGTACTAAAATTCTAAATTACTTTTACCAAATTAATTTGTTTAAACAAATTATTGCGTTATTAACTAATTTTCCAAAACAAATACGAGAATCAGATTCAATGGAAGAAGTTACATCCGGAATAGTTCATTTATGTCTTCAAATACGATTTTTAATAAATAAATTAATAAATAATTAATTTTGTAAATTTAATAAAATTGTTTATGTTTATAAGAAAGGCAAAGCAAAAACAAATACCACATCAATTATTTAAGGGGGTTATGAGTACTCTTAATCCAAACATGCGATTACTTTTGTAAAATTAATTTGTTTAAACAATTTGTTTTAAAAAACTGTTTTAACAAATTAATTTTGCAAAATTAATGAAAAATTCAAAATTGATATTTTTAAAATAATAATAATGAGGATTGTTGAAAATAGGTTTTTAAAACGAACATGGAAACAATATTACGTCCATAGAATTTTTTAATCTTGAAAAATTAAGGTTTCCAAAATTTTGAAAATGCGCTCACTTTTTGAATTTTCATCCATAAATAGCTGGTTTACGAAATTGTTCTTTCTTTTTAAGACTTAAAATTGTATGTTAAAGCAGAATCCAATCTGATCAATTTTTCGAAAGTTATCGTGCCTACAGAATACAGACTACAGACAAACAGACAAACACCTAAAAAACATATCGCTTTTTTACTCAAGGGGTCTCAAAACATTAAGATTAGATGAAAACCGACTAAGTGAAATATTACATAAAACCAATAGCTCCTCATTAGGGTGAGAATGACATAACAAATTGATAGATCTTTTTGGCGAATAACTTTTGTCCAATAATTTTAGTTCGTATCTTGTATCGTTAAAAAAAATATTTAAAAAAAATTTAATTTTTTTACTTTGAATGGTATTTTTACGATTAAAGTAAAAACATCTTTCTTCAAAAATTATTCATGAAAAATTGAAATTGGTCTTTTTATTTTTTTCGTAGCTTGTGTCTTTTATCAAAAAATTCATTTTTTAAATTTTATTATTTTTAAGCGAATAAAACAAAAACTGCGCATCCTGTTGAAACTTTCATAATTATTTAGTCCAAAGTTTTTGTTTTTCATTTTTAAAGTTTTTTTGCAACTAAAAACAAAAACCACACGTCCTATCAAAAAGTGATTGATAACAGATTTGCACATCTTTTTGGGGCGCCGAATTTTAGTTTTCTTTTCGTATTTTACATAGTTTGACCACTAAAAAAATTTTTTCATTTTTTAATTATTTTGATTACGATCTAAACTTGAATTTTCAGTTTTTCGATAAAATTCAAAAAGTTGGAATGATAATGTTGTCGGGCTTTCAACAATTAACGTTCTTCTTTTATTCACTTTTTCATATCATGAGTTTCTGGCTTAAAATATTCATTTTTTATTTTTTTATTTTGAAAATGTTTTAACTCTAATAATTTTCTTTTCATTGAAAAAAGTCATTAGGATAAATTGTTTGAGCTTCTGTGCATTATAAACAACCGCCCATGGAATGTTCATATTTAAACAAAAATTTTTTAAATGCGCTGACTTTTTGTCCAAAATAGCTGGTTTAAGAAAAGGTTATTTCTTTTTAGGCCTTAAAAAAGTGTGCTAAAGCAGAATCGAATCTGATCAATCATTCGCAATTTATCACGCATAAAAAATACAGACAGACAGGCACTTTGGTAAAAATCGTTTTTTTTTCTAAAAATATTGAGAGTTTCAACGAAAATGGAAATAACATATTGCATTCAGTATGAAATAGTTAGAATTTCTAAAATTACCAGATTTTCTACCAAAGAGCTGAATTTTTCAGACAGAAAGATAATTTTGAACAAATAGTTTATTTTTTAGGTCAAAAATACTTTTTTCTAAAAAACAGTTGAATGTTTAATCCAAATAGGTTAATTTTTAACAAAATATTTGCAACTTCAACCAAAAAGTTTGAGTTTTATCAATGAAATATTATTTTTCAACGAATTAAATTATACGAAAATAATCAAATTTTTAACAAAATAACTTACTTTTGAGCCAGAACGATGAATTTGAAACAAAAAAGATTAATTTTCTAACCTAATATACCAATTTTCAACACCAAAAAACTTAAATTTCAAACTAAAGAGGTGATTTGAAAAAAAAGTAACAAAGTAGTTCAACTTTGAAGCAAGTAGTTGAATTTTATATAAAATAAGATTAATTTTCTATCAATGCGTTAAATTTTTAACAACAACAAAAATATTTTTTCACTATAAATATTATTGTTTTACTAAAAAAAAGACGAATTTTCAATTAAATATATTAATTTTCCACAAATCTGTTCATTTTTAAAGGCGGGAAAGTGAATTATTTACAAAAAAGTCAAATTTTTAAACGAAAAATATAATTTTTGTACAGGGAAGTTATTTCTATACCATTTTGTTAATTTCTGATGCAAATAGTTTAATTTTTAGCAAAATAATTTAACTTTCAATCCAAGAGTTAATGTTTAACCAAGAATATTAATTTTGAACAAAGAATCGCATTTTCAACTCGCAAAGTTGAAATTTTAACCCAAAAAGTTGAATTTACAACATAAATGTTCATTTTTATCCAAAAAGGATGACTTTCCTACCATAAAAGATGAATTTTCTAAAAAAAAGACAAATGTTCGACCCGTTAAATTATACGGAAAAGGCGAATTTTTAGACATATTTTCTGCCGAATTCAAATTAAAAAAGAAAATTTGTCTACCAAGAATAGAATAGTTCAATTTTTATATAAAACGATTACTATATGATGAATAAGGGATTTAAACCAATTTAATTTTTAACCAAGTAGTTGAATTCTTAATAAAAAATATTAATTCCTAATCTAATAGTGAAATTTTCAACCAAAAAGATGGACTTATCCGTCCAAAAGTTTAATATTTTACCAAAAACGATGAATTTTCCTTAAAAATATATAAATTTTCAAACAAATTCATTGTTGAAGAGAAAAAGGTAAAATATATAGAAAACAGTTAAATTTCCTAACCGAAAATATAATTTTTTAAACAAAAAAAAAGTCTTTTTTAAGAAAATAGTTCAATTTTCCTCTAAACAGTTAAAGTATTATAGAAAGAGCTTAATTTTCAACGAAATATTAAAATATTAAACAACAAATATGAATTTACAACATAAAAGTTAATTTTCAAACAAATTGTTGAAGTCTTATGCCAAAAACATGATTTTTCTACAAAACGGTTCAATTTTCGATCTGAAAATTTGAATTTTCAACTCACATTATGAATCTGAATTCAAAAACAAATAATCTTTTAAATAAAAAATAATTTTCGGAAATCGTAAAATACACTGCAAATTTTTATTCATGTGGAATTAAATTAGACATAATTATTTGTGTAATTTTTAAATATCCCAAAAAATAGACTAAATTTTATAATATTTTATATTATATTATATAATAATCATTTTATTAATTAATTTAAATTCATTTAAGATTTTCAAATATTTTAATAAATGAATTATGTGTTTTAGTGAACACAATGTGTTTGCTAATTTATTGTTTGTTATAAAATTTATTCTTATTTATTTATTATTATTATTATCATAGGTTGTTTCAGGTTAAAAAAAAACCTTGTTAAAAACTATTTATAAAATTGAGGAAAATATGCTAATGTTAATTATAACTAATTTTAAAAACGAACTCTAGATGAACTTTAAAAAAATCCGGTTTTCTTTATTTGACAATAACTATTTGGAGTTTAATATTTGTCTTTTTCTCTTTAGGTAAAAGTTGCAATTCTTATTTAGTTCTAACGCTTAGTTCTGTAACGCTTATTTTATTTATTAAAAGATTCTCTGCAAATCGCATTGGTACTTTTTTATTTTTTAAATTTTATTTCTGAAAACCCTTAGTTAAGAAAAATAACGACTTTATAATCCCTAAATAATAGTTTTTAAAATAAAAAGGTACCAATGAGATTTGCAGATAATATTTTAAGAAATAAAATAAGCCTTGTAGCATTAGGATTAAAAAATAGTTGCAGCTTTTACCTAAAGTAAGAGAGAAAAACATTAAACCCTCAAAACTATTGTTAATTAAACAATTAAAAAAGTGAAATATTTAGTTCAAAAGTTCACGTCGAGTACTTTTCCTATA
>NC_046659.1:108695096-108718927 GCF_010883055.1 Belonocnema kinseyi
TTATAAATCATTTTTAACAACATTTACTTTTTAGCATAAAATAATTTCAGTTCATTGTTTAATTTAAAAATACGTATAATGAAAATTCCCTTTCTTCTTAAATCTTAAATTCTAATAATCATTTTTGTACTTTTCAAATTCATTTTTTTGGAATCTTCTTAAGACTTCTAAACCTTCCAAATCACTTTCAATATTTTTCGAATTTTTCTTAATATTTTTTAAAGACAAAAAAATTTCCTTTTAAATCCTTTAAATCTCTTTTTTAAAGTTCTTTTCAAAAATACTTTGAAATCTTTTAGAATATTATCCTAAAAAAAGTTTTTGAAAATAAAAAATTGTTAAAAATGTATCTGGGAATCTAAAGAAGATTTTCTCATGCTCTTAACACCATTCGTCATTTTAGTTCAGCGTCATTTTTTTCATCTTCAGCAATCTAATTTTAAAAAAAATTTTCACGAGTTTCAAATTACCCTTAAATTGTTTGAATACTTTTAAATATTTATCAAGCATAATACAATTTTTTTTGTAATTTGCTAATTCTGATTTAATTTTCTTCTGGAATAACTTTTTCAAGATAAAGAAATCATTTGAAATTTGACCATGAATCTTGAGAATATTTTACTGTTCCCTTAAAACAGTTAAAAATTCTTAAAAGGATTCTAATTTTTTGTTCAAAATCTTGAAAAAAGTAGATTTCATTACAAAATTTTCTGAAACTTCTCAAGATTTTAATTATTTTTTATTCTTTTGAAAACTACTGAAAGTTTTACAAATCCAAAAACTTTTAATCCGAACTAATTGTTGTATAATATTTAAAATGCTTTCTCGACATATTCTGAAATCTTCAAAACTTAAAATTAGCTTTTTAAAATAAAATCGAAAACTGTAAAATAATTTATATTTTCAGTAAATTATTCTTTAAAAAACATAGTTAAATAATTTTTAGAGAAAATAAGCATTTATTGATAATTCTTTTCTGTAGATTCGATTATACTAATTATGATCAATATTTCAAAATCTAAATGTCCTGATAGGCGAGAAAAATCAATGTTAAATCGATAAAATAGCCAGTTGAAAATTATTTTCAAAACTTAGTTCCTATGTTGCAATTTCTTTCTTAGTATAAGAACCTTTAGTGAATGCTTAATTTAAAAACAAGTATAATGAAAATTCCCTTTTCGTCTTAAATCATAAGCTAAATTTCGTGAAAATAGTTGTGCTGAAAAGGAAATTTCAAAATTACTTCATTAAAATTAATTAAATTGATTTACAATGTACAATTTCAATGTTAGCAAAAAAATAATATTAAAAAAAAAGGAAATTTTTCAAAACAAAATGATATACCTATATACTGTATATTTAACACTTACTATTGCCACAACACTTTCATCGTGTCCCATAAAAACCTTTTCTCGGACGATATTTTCTATGTTAAAGTGCATAAAACCAACTGCATCTTCAGATTTATGTTTTATATTATCCCCATAAATAGCTATTTTACATTCTTCAACAATATTCCGATCATTAAGCGCTTTGAAAAATATAATTTTGTTAGCCATGTCCGACTCCCGATTACTTTTATATCCCGATTTACAATTTTAAAAAACCGCACTTTAACATTTTTTTCTTCAAAATTTTAACATTGCGGATATTCTATGTCACCCTGTCAGTAAATTACTTTCAATGTGTTATTAAATTCAATGTCATTATTTGGCCGTGATTTTGTAACGACCATAGCCAACTGTATAGCTGGCGCCGCCACGCGGCCACCATCAACACATAGTAGATTCTAAGGGTACCTTTTCACCAATTTAATTGGTGGAGAACCTAGATATGAACTCGAAGTTTAAAATTAATTCAGCGATTAATTCAAGACAGGCTTCCGTGAAAAAGTACCCTAAATTTGATAATATTTTCTACTTGAATTCTTTTTATTAAAGCATATCTGTCAGTATTATATTACAGATCCTCTAGGTAGAGTTCTGCCACAACTTCCCACTATTTTGATTGGCTACGGTTAAACCGGAAACAAAAGTGATGAAAAGTGCGCGATTTTCAAACTAAATTTTACAATAAATTTACAATTTTGAAGAATAAAATGAGGAAGAAGGTAACATAAAATATAACATATAATATAATATAATATAATAGAACATATCAAAACTGTATGAAATATATGAAAATAGAAATATTAAGGAAAAATAACTATTTTATTGTATGTTTCAAAGTTATATTTGTTAGTTCAATTTAACTGTTCCATTTTGTTAAAATTAGTGTTTTTTTTTTTTATCAATTTTCTTATTTCCAATATTTTGTACAAAACTCGTTCTTTGTTTGATTTAACTTTTTTTTGCAAATTTAATTATTCATCATTTCGTTGAAAACTCAACTTTTGTAGTTGAAAATCCAATTGTTCAGTTGAAAATTTATGTTTTTGGTTGATAATTAATTAATTTTTTTTTTAATTTTTCCTTTTTGATTGAAAATATTTTTTAACTATTCTATGTTAATTTAATTAAACGAAGCGATCCAAGAACTACCGCCTTCTTCATTTTTCCCGCAAGTGTTTTAGCATATCGTTGACAGGCAGGGGTGCTTTTCAGGCTATTAACGAGTGAAAGCTTGACACCTCCAAGAACGCCGATGATAATGACGATTAGTTTAACAGAATATTCCGGATACAATCGTTGCAACTCCCTTATAAGGTCTTTATACCTCTCTTTCTTTTCATTCTCCTTGGCTATGATGCTTTTGTCAGCTGGTGTCGAAAATTTGATAACGAACATGGTTCGCTTCTCGAAGTCAAGAAGAACCATGTCAGGCCACGAGTGAGCAACAGAAACAATTGTCGAGAATATAAAGTTCCAGTATATGCCGCACTTCCCATTCTCGACAATTGACTCGATTTCCATAGAAGCGTTTAGAGGAGTGATATTAAGGTTAATGTTGTAAGAGTGACAGAGATGGTAATAAAGCACTCGTAGTGCCGCATTGTGCCTTCGAATGTGGGTCGTTCCCGCGTGAGTTGGACGACTAGATAGTATGTGAGCTAAATGCTCGGGGTGTGCATGGCACGCCCTGCAGCTATCATCGGGAATGTCTTGGCTCAAAATGTGGCGATGGTATGTTAAGGTAGAAATGACACCGTCTTGGCATGCCAAAATGAAACCCTCCGTTCCAGACTTCAATCCGGGCGATGTAAGGAAAGCAAACGTTAGCTCACACGACATATATATATATTTAAATAAATCAACTATTATGTTGAAAATTCTTCTTTTTTGGTGAAACATTAATATTCTTGTTACAAAATGTATTTCTTCGTTTGAAAATTAATTTTTTTAATAAATTTTTTTTCTTGTTAAAAACTTAACTATTTTGTTGAAAGTTCATCGTTTGTTGGTTTAAAATAATTTCAATAACTAAAAATTAACATATTTACTTTTTGGTTAAAAATTAATATTTTTTAGTTGAAAATTCAACTATTTGAATAAAAATCCATGTATTTTGTAGAAACTTAATGTTTATGGTAGAAAACTCATATTTTTGGTTTTAAATTCAACTAATTAGTGAAAATGCAATATTTTAGTAAAAATGATATATTTTGTAAAAAAATAATGTTCGCGATTGCAAATTCATCGTTGTTGTTAAAAATTCATATTTTTTGTGTATAAAATTAACATGCTTAGTCTATTCGCTTTTTGTTTTTAAAATTATCTTTTTTATTAAAAAATTCATCTTTTTGATTGGAAATTCTTCCCTATAGTTAGAAATTTAGCTATTTGGTTAAAAATTCATTTGTCGGGGAGAAAATTTCATAATTTTCGTTAGAAATCAACCTCTTTGGTTGGAAATTTATATATTATGTCGAAGATTTAACTCTTTTCTAGAAAATTAATCTCTTTGATTGTAATTACACCTTTTTCTTAGAATTTGAACTATTAAGTTCAAATTTCAGTTTTTGGGGTAAATCTTTATAATTTTCATTAAAAATGTGTCTTTTCGAGCAGAAAATTTATCTTTCTGGTTGAATATTCATTCATTTTGTTAAAGATTTTACGTTTGGTAACAAGTTTATCTTTTGGGTTAGAAGCTCAACGAATTTGCTAAAAATTAATTTTTTTGTAGACAAAATTCATGATTGTCATTCAAATTCATCTTGTTGCTCAAACTATCATCTTTTTAGTAGATGAATCATCTATTAGGTTAAGAATGTATCTCTTTTCTTGAAGAATAAGTAAAAAAATTTGATTTATATTTTTTTGTTCAAAATTAAACTATTCCCTTGAAAATTCATCATTTTAGATTGAAAATTAATTTTTTTGCTAAAGAAATGTACTATTTCACTTTTGGTTTAAAATATAAAATTTATTTTATTTTTAGTTAAAAATTTGACTTCCTTCGTAGAAAATTCATCTATTTGTTTGAAGTTTCATTATATAAGTAGAAAATTAGTTTCTTGCGTTGAAAATTAATTTTCTCAAATGAAAATATAACTATTCCCTTTTTGGTTGAAAATTTATCTTTTTTAGTTAAAAATTCATGTATTTTGTTGAAAAATCGTCCTTTTTGCTAAAAAAAATGTTGTTCTTTGTTGAAGGCTAACCCTATTTGGTTAAAAGTAATTTTTTATTGAAGATTCAACATTTTAATTACAACACCATTTATAAGTGTGTTGCCATTTAAACGTGAACGCGTAAAAAAATTTGGCGCTCTTTATGAGGACATCTGGTTCCGGACTAATCGCGATGCGCAGTGAAGGTCTGTGTGAACCTGTGTAAGTTTGTGTCTCAACTCTACCCAGGAAATCTCTATATTATATTATACATTTAGTTTAACCACAAAGGAATAATAAGGAGACCCAAATGCCAGTGGGAAATTGGCAATAGAAACATTAACGTAAGTGGTAGGCACATCACAGGAAGATCTTAAATTTTCGTGCGCAGGTCCCCTTCCTATACATGGAAATGTGGCGAGTGAGAAAGTTTGTCAAATTGACGCGATCTTAGACAACAATATCTATTATATTTTTAATTGTACAGGTTTTTTTACGATAAAAACTGTTTGGAATTGTTAGCAAAAAAACAGTATTCTTCATTCCAACTCAAGATTTCAAAAATAATAATGTACTACAATTTTAAGATTTCATGATAAAACAATTTCATTAGTCTACGTACTTACCACTTTTATAATGCACTCTTTTAACTTTACAAGTATTAACGCTGAAGTCCTTCACTCAACCAGATCAATAGACACTTTAATAATTTAAATAATTATAACTTGCAATTGAAAAAATTTGCCACCTGCATCAAAACAAACGAACATAACCTCACTAACTTACGTCAATTTGACAAACTTTCTGGCTCGCACACTTTTTCATCTATAGGGAGAGGACAACTGCACACCTGCGCACGAAAATGTAAGATCCTCCTGTAATGTGCCTACCACTTACGCTAATGTTTCTATTGCCGAGTGGCTGGTGGCTTTAACTTACAAGTTGTGTCATTAACTAGAAAAAATGTCGAAGTTCGCAATGCAAAAAAAAGGTTCTTTGGAAAAAGTTTCTTATAAAAGAAACCCCAGTTTCTTCTATGCTGTTGATATCCGTAGTTTTTGGCGTGCCTCTTCTCAAATTGTTAACGCAGTTTATGAATGGATCCTTACCAGGTTCAATTTCCAGTAATGTATATTATAATTTGAAGAAAAAGAAGCAGTATAACAAATAAAAGCAATTCTTCTTGATGACTAAAAATACAAAATTCTTCTCCTGTGAGAACTATAATTTATAGCACAGCTAATTTTTACCACAGATTTTTCTCATGGCCATCATCGTCTGATAGCACTTATGAATAAAATAATAGCTTGGGGAAAATGCAAAAGGTGCAAACCGCAGCCTTTAATGTCAGATTCGTTCACCAAATCATCATCGGTTTCCGTTGCGTAGCAACTACAAAATGTTCTTCGCGAACGGCAAAGCCGTGTAATTCAGGCTCGTAACTATTTCCGTGCCTTGAAAAATGGACAGAAAATGAAATGAGGATAACAGTGTTTAAGTAGTCGAGGCACGTAATAGTGTGTAATGACGATCCAGCCGGTCCGTCGCACTGAGTTCCGCCCTTCCGATTTTTCATCGCGATCAGGTAGATAATAGAAGCAAAGGCCGCTGAAAATGATTCCTGTAAAATCAAGTCTCTGGCAAATAAAGATTTTTTTATAAAAGATTTCCTGTGGAGATCCAAAAGAGTTCATTTGAAGAAGATTTGATAGAAGACCATAAAGGTGTATTCACAAGCCAAATTCTCTTGCAAAATGGGTTTGGTAAGTTAGGGATTTACCAGCCACCTGTCAACGAGAGTTGAAATTGGCCCATGTGTTGAGAACCGCCATGTGGCGGCGCTAGTAGTGACTTTGTTCTAGTTGTTTTAACTGTAATGTCTTTTGTCATGTAATCGTTACAAATTCTTTAAAATGTATCAAGAAAACGGTTTATATATATGATTATCGTGAAAATGTAACAGTGGATTTTTTTAATATTGTTTTTCTGTTTTTCTTTAAATCTTATTTTCATTAATTATCACTCCGATATGAAAATTAGGTTCTAAAAATTTACTCAGAAACCACCCGAGGACCCCGAATAAAGGAGTTAGAAGCTTTTTAATAATTATGAAAGATCTGAGCAAAAATGGTTAACGCTTTATTTTTAAAGAATAATTTCAGGTTTTAAAGATTTTAAATGTGGATTAAAAGAATATCGAACTCTGAGACCATTTTTTGTAAGTTTTCGAGATTTAAAAATTTTGTAGATAAATTGAATTTTGTCAGGGTGTGAAAAAAAGATCTTGAAATTCATGGAAAACTTGTGAATATTTTCTAAGGAATTTCAAAAAAAATCGAAAAACAGATCACAAAACATTTTGAATTATTTCCTCAAAATTTCAAAAAGTTTGAAATATTTTAAAGCAACATTTTGCAATTTTGGCATGTCACATAATTTTCGAAAAAAATTGAAGTCAGTTTAAAAGATATTAAAAAGTTTCGAAATGATTCAAAAATAATTCAAACTTGTGAAGTTTTTTTCTAAATTTTGTAAAATTTCACGAAAATGAGAAACATTTTTTCAGGTTCCTAGGAAAAATTTAAATTATTTTTTATTTCGAAAAATTAATTTAAAGAGATTATTTAAAAAGATTTTAGAAGATTTAAAAAAAAGATAAAGAAGAATCTGAAATATTGTGAGGAAATTTTTAAAATTTTGCAAAACAAATAAAAAATGCAGAAAAAATTAAAATGAAATTCGTGAGAAAATCGTTAATAATTTTTATTTTGAAAAATGAACTATAAGAGAAAATTGAAAAAGGTTTTCAAACATAAGAAACGATTTCCTAAAATTTCTAAAAATAGTTCAGAAAATTTAAAAGCAAAATATTTCAATTTAGTAAGATTGCAAAAAAAAATAAAAATCGGGTAAATTCAGGAAATATTTAGTTGAATTAAGTAAAATTTCGAAATTTTTCAAGAGAATAAAAATTTTTTTTTAAATTGATGGGAAAAATTAGAAGATAGTAAGGTCATTTTTTAAAACTTGGAATGATATTTGAAAATCTTGAGCAAAATTCTTGTCAGTTAAATATATTTCAAGGAATTTAAGACGTTTTATATAGATTACACATATTTAAAAACTCGCAAACATTTTCGAAAATTTATCAAATATTTCTTGATTACTCCCAAACTTCTGAAAGTTTTAAACATCTTTTAAAAAGACTGAAATTTTTCATAATAATTTGTAAAATCTTATGTGATAAAGAAATTTCTTAAAAATCTTCTAGATTATTTTCTGACACTCCAGCAATATTTAAAAATCTTCTACATTTTCTCAAGAATCTTATGAAAATTATATTTCCACAAATTTAAAAACAATGTGATAATACTTATTTTCTTGTTCTCAATTCTCAGAATTTAATTTTAACATGGATTTATTATAGCACTTCGAAAAATAATTTTCCATTAATTTGAGTGTTGCCAAAGATAAACTAATATTCGTTAATGGTCTTTCTTTACGAGTGACATACAAATGTTAAAATATTTTAGCTTCGTTACAAAGTCTAATTGATTAAAAAAATATCACATTTAAGAGTTCGTTATTTCACTGTAATAAGAAACAATATTTATGAAATTATCATATTCCTTGTTTGTTATATATAGATATAATAATTGTATTTATTATATAATAACATTATATTGTAAAATGGCAATATAAAAAAATTAGCTCTTCATTACTATATTGAAAAGTGTTTCAATATCAGGGACTAATACAAAATCACAAAAAAAAGAATAACAAAATCATAAATTAGTAACATCAAAAAATTGCCGAATTATAAAATATACGAATTGTTAAATTTCCTTTAATATTTCTATTACTAAAATTTTATTTTAACGAAATTTAAAATCCTCGAAAATAATTAATAAATTATTAATTAATCATTAATTAAATTGTTTGCCTCATTTATAATTCTATGAATAGCTCATAAATAAATAATCAATTAACAATGTTCAGCAGTTCTAAATTTCAAGAAATGAAACATTTGTGGGTATTTAATAATTCGTTTATTTTACAAGTCGGTCTTGAAGTCGGTTAATTTTAGTTTAGGATATTTTTAAATTTGAGATTTTATTTTTTGTCGATTAAAAATCTTGCCATTATTTGAAATTTTGAAAATTTTATAATCTGATAAAAATATATATTTTTGGTATCTTTTTCTTTCATTTGTGTATTCGATAACTATTTTTAAATTATTTCGTATAAGTTCTGAGTATCCAGGCAATTTTTTGTTTGTTTGAATTGTGTCAATTATGCCACTTTTTCCTATATTAAACAAAATAAAACTAAGTACATGCTCTATCTGAGTCCACCATATTTATTACGTTTATTACGTATTTTACAGGCTTTTACGCAAAATACATTTTTTACGTATAATACGTCAGAAACCTCGAGTGACGCGTCGCTGCACAACCCTGCTGATGACTTAGGACGAAAAGTTAATTGCATATGGATACGCCTTTATGCTTCCAAGTTTTCTACATAACGTACAAACGATATTCATGAAATCATTAAATCTCTTCTAATTGCGATAACATTTAGTTCCTTTTTCTCTTCATTAAAATGATGTCCGTCCGAGTTTTATTAGAAGATGTCGAAGAGGGCAAACTGAAAAATAGTTTTTTTGGAAAAAGTCTCAATTAAAGTTGGGTTCCTTTGGCGGTCCAACTTATCGTTTAGGGATCCCTTTCATCAAGATGGGTTCCTTTTTGTTGCAGTTCCTTAGGAACCAAAAATTAGTTTTAATAGAAACCCTAGTATTTTCTGTGAAATAATTGTATTTCCAAACTTTGTAATTATCTAAATATTTATAAATAATTTAGTAATTAATTAACTCAAGTTCAATAATAAAATTATTATTAAAATTCCCTTTGCCTAAGAATTGAGGCAATTCTTTAAACTTTAAAATACAGCTCACGGTCATATTCAGTTTTTTATAGCATTTTTCAGGAGCAAAATACAAACCCCTACAAGTCTTCTTTTAGACTTTTAATTTATCTCGCGTCTTAAGGTATAATCTTGGAATTTTTTATGTTTGCCTATCAATTTCGATAAATAAATGTTAAAAAACGAATTCAATAAAAAAATGATATAAATAAATTTTGAAAGAATTTTTAAAAGCTATAATTCGTCCAAGAAAAAATTTCCCATGTTTCTCATTGATTGCTTCAAAAATGAAATTTTCAATTTTTTCACAGTATTTTCGATAAATAAAATTCAAATTACAAGATTCTGAGAAAGGATATGAAGAGGTTTTAAAGGTTTTGTTAAAGCTTTAATCCGTTTTTACAATTTTTCTTCGTGTCTCATAAATTAGGACTACCTATTTTTTAAATTGTATTTTAAACAAATAAAATGAAATTGATTAGCTCTAATTCTTCTCTTAAACTTTTTTTACGTATGCGTTTTCCTTTGCTTGTCAATTAAAATTTTTGACTTGTTTACATTCTTGCTGTCTTGTAATAAATCATCATATATACTATTTATTTCGGAAAATTTTTAAATCAATATTTTTAAAGAAACGAAATCTTTAGACCATAAAATGGCTGAGATATGCATTTTGTATAACATTAAAAATTACTTTAGTTTAGAAAAAAAGGCTGCTAAACATTGGTTTTACGTTTACTCTGAATGAAAAATGTTGTGCTGCGCTCGTTATTATTTAAAAAAAATATATTGAGTAATTTTATGATGTTTTTCATAAATACAAGTAATTGCAAAAAAATCGATTTTTGTTTTAAATTAAAATTTTATTGTTAAATAAGAAATAATATCGAAAAAGAGCGCTTACTTATTTTCTCAAAACTTAGTTAGCTTCGATTAAAAAGAAGTTCAAATTGTATCAAAATTGCAAGCTCTAGACCAATTTCTCAAGACTATAATAATTTGAGAACAGGGAGAAAAAAGGCTGCTATTCTTGCCGAATTGTGAAATCATGCCTTTTTCCATAGTTTTAACAGAAAATCGTATATAATTCCTTAAAAATTCTTGTGAAATTTTTTTAAACTGTTTTATCCTGACGTATGACCAATAGGTGAAAACTCTGGTAATCCATTTTTAATGCAAGGTAATTTAATTAATTCAAATTAATTTGAAGTAATCCGGAGTATTTTGAGAATACCGGAGTAATTTACGTGTAAACTGACCTCTTCTACCCCTACTGCAAAGTAATCCACTTGCAATCTAGCGTAATATAATTCAAAGACAGAGTAATATAGTTCTAATACCGAGTAATCCACTTGTAATATGGAGTAATTAGAGTAATTTGAAATAGTCCGAGTATTCCGGACTAATATACTTGAGGTTCGAACAAATCGAAATGTAAGTCGGAGTAATACACTTAAATCAGGAGTATTTTTGTTCTTATCCACAGTTATCCACTTGTAATCCGCTGTAATTCAAATCGGTCACAGTACTGTTAGCGTAACGGATTAATCATCTTGTAATCCCCAATCATCGAGTTCTAATAGGAAATTATTGAGATTAATTTCAGTATTTCGGAGTAATTTACTTGTAATTCGAATTAATCAATTTGTGGGCTGGAATAATTTTCTTGTAATCTGGAGTAAATAAAGTAATTTGGTGCAGTACCAGTATTCTTGCGTAAATTACTAGTGGTTCGAGCAAATCCCCTTGTAAGTTGGAGTAATACACTTAAATCAAGAATATTCCAGTTTTTATCAACAGTAATCCACTAGTAATCCGAGCTAATTAGAACAATTTGGAGTAATTTCAGAATCACAGAATAACCCACTTATAATCCCCAATAATACACTTTAATCAGGAATATTCCAGTTCTTATCAACAGTAATCCACTAGTAATCCGAAGTATTTGGAACAATTCGAAGTATTTTCAGAATCACAGAATAACGGACTTATAATCCCCAGTAATCCACTTGTAATCTATAGTATTCCAGTTCTAATAGGAATAATCTACTTGAAATCGGGATTAATTCAAATTATTGAGAGCAATTTCAGTATTCCGAAGTAATTTACTTGTAATTCGAATTAACCAATTTGTGGGCTGGAGTAATTTTCTTTTAATCTGCAGTAATTAAAGTAATTTGGTGTAGTCCCAGTATTCTTGCGTAATTTACTAGTGGTTCGAGCAAATCCCATCGTAAGTCAGAGTAATACGCTTGAATCAAGAATATTCCAGTTCTTATCAATAGTAATCCACTAGGAATCCGAAGTAATTAGAACAATTGGGAGTAATTTCAGAATCACAGAATAATCCACTTATAATCCCCAATAATACACTTTAATCAAGAATATTCTAGTTCTTATTATCAGTAATCTACTGGTAATCCGCAGAATTTAGAACAATTCGGAGTAATTTCAGAATAAAATAATAATCCACTTATAATCCCCAGTAATCCACTTCTAATAGGAATAATCTACTTGAAATCGGGAGGAATCCAAACTATTGATAGTAATTTCAGTATTCCGGAGTAAATTACTTGTAATTCGAATTAATTAATATGTGGGCCGCAGTAATCTACTTGTAATCTGGAGTAATTAAACAAATTCGGTGTAGTCCCAGTATTCTTGCGTAATCTCCTAGTGGTTCGAGCAAATCCCCTTGTAAGTCAGAGTAATACACTTAAATCAAGAAAATTTCAGTTTTTATCAACAGTAATCCACTAGTAATCCTAGGTAGTTAGAGCAATTCGGAGTAATTTCAGAATCAAAAAATAATCCACTTATAATCCCCCGTAATCCACTTATAATCTAGAGTAATCCAGTTCTAATAGGTATAATCTAATCTAAATAATAATTTAATTTTAATTTAATGTAAATTTAAATTTAATAACTTTCATTTAAAATTTTTCTTTTTTAGTTAAATATTCATGTATTTTGTTAAAAAATCGTCTTTTTTGGTAAAAAAAATATTATTCTTGGTCGAAAACTCACCTGCTTGGATAAAAGTAAATTTAAATTTAATTTAATTTTAATTTAATGTAAATATTAATTAATAAGAATAAGAATAATTTAATGTAATCTGATCTAAAAGGAATAATAATAATGTAATTTCAGTTTGCTGGAGTAATTTACTAGTAATTCGAATTACTTAATTTGTGGACCGGAGTAATCTACTTTTAATTTGGAGGAATTAAACCAATTAAGTGTAGTCCCAGTTTTGTTTCGTAATCTACTAGTTATATGAACAACTCCACTTGTAAGTCACAGTAATACACTTGAATCAGGAGTATCCCACTTTTTGTCGACAGTAATCTACACTTAATCCACAGTAATTAGAATAATTCGTTAGTAATTTCAGAATCAAAGAATAATCCCCAATAATCCACTTGCAATTTAGAGAAATCCATTTTTAATCCGAGTGATCTACTTAAAATCGGGAGTAATTCACATGATTGAGAGAAACTTCAGTATTCCAGAGTAATCGACTTGTAATTCGGAGTACTCCACTTGGAACTCGGAGTAATCCACTTGTAATCTGAAGTATTTCAGTTTTAATCAGGCAAAATCCACTTGTGTCTTGGATTAATTTAAGCCATTCAGAGTATTTCATTTACAATCCGAACTAATTAATGTATTCCTAGTTTGATCGAACTGAACCACTTTTAATTCAAGTAATTCGGAATGATCTTAGTATCATGGGGTAATTCACTTGTAATCTGGAGTGATACAATTATAATTCGGCTTAGTCCACTTGTAATTCGTTTTTCAATTATATAAAAGTAAGCCCAGTATCTCGGAGTAATCCACTTGTACTCCATTTAATCCATTTTTAACACATAGTAATTCACTTGTAAAATGGAGTAGTCCAATTATATTTTAAAGCAATCCACTTGTACTCCAGAGTAATTCAAGTCATTGGGAATAATCCACTTGTAATCCAGAGTAATACGTGTCTAATGCTGAGTAATCCTCTTGTAAGCCGAAGAAATACATGTGTATAGCAGCATACTTCTAAGTCACACATTTGTAATCCAGAAAATATTATTATTCGTTAAAAATTCATGATTTTAGTTAAAGCTTCAACTATTTAGTGACAAGTTATTCTACTTTGTAGGAAACTTTACAATTTATTTAAAGAGCAATTTTCTAGTAAATGACGATGGTAGGATCTTTCGTTTATTGGCCAGTTTATTAAATATTTTGTAAAAAAAATTTGTTTGGTAGCAGATTTTTTTCTTAAGTTGAAAAGTTGACCATATTGTAGCCACTTTCTCTTTTTGTGTTGCATAAAATTCATTTTTAACTGCCAATTTAACTATCCCATTTTTAGTTAAAAATTTCCATTTTTCATCAATTGAAAAATTCTACGTTTTTTCAAAAATTCAATTATTTGATTGAAAACTTATGTATTTCGTTCAAAATCGTTCTCCTCATTATAAAATAAATCTTTCAGCTTACAAATTTATCTGTTCGGTTAAAAGTGTTGAATAAATGCTTAAATTGGATCAAAATTGTGAGCCCTAGAATAATTTGCCTAGAAAACCTTTATTTCGCCCCACTGTACGTCCAGCGAGACATTGCATCCGCAAGCTCAATTAAATGTGTGAAAAAAATAAATGAAAAATCTGATAAACGCCGATTTTCAGATATCGAGAAAAGCGAGCGAACTAAGCCGACTTTGGAGCGAGTGGGAAGAAATGACAAACGCTTCGACAATCGCTTGAGTAAGATAAATTGTTGTTAGTATGCGGCTCGGCGAGAAAACGACTCGTCGCGATCGTGCCAGATAGTAAAGTTACAATTTACAATCCGTCGTTGAGACCGATCGCGAATCGGTCCTTGCGTGCGCCGCGTTATGTTGCCACTAATTTGGATTTATGTTCGCATTCGCACGTCGCACCTCCTGCCGTCTGATAGAAGCTGCGATCGCAAACTTTTCCCTTTTACAGGAAATTTAGCGTCGGCTTAGTCTTTTCTGAGTTCACCTCACTTGTTCCGTCAATGTAGATAGACAAAGTACCTACCTGTCGATATTCTAACAGCCCAGTCTTTCATCTTTTAAATTTTCAATAGAATTTGATTTTACTGCATCTTCTTCATCTTCTTAGTTTCAACACTAATTTAATATTTCAAACTTTATCAGAATGAAAAATGGGTTTTGAGATTCTAGAAGAGGCAATTCCTGAATCGCACCGGCATACCTGAGTAGTATACCCCCACCATTGGGTCCAACACGTTACCCCTAAAGATCCTCTAGGTAGAGTTCTGCCACAACTTCCCACTGTTTTGATTGGCTACGATTAAACCGGAACCAGGAGTGATGAAAACTGTGCGATTTCCATACCATATTTTACAATAAATTTTCGATTTTGAATAATAAAATAAGGAAGAAGTTAAAATTAATGATAAATATATCAAAGCATTATGAGATATATGAAAATAGAAATATTCAGAAGAAAACTATTCCATTTTGTGTTTAAAAGTTAGTTTTGTTAGTTAAAAAAAAGGTATTTTTTCTAATTCATCTTTTTTGAAAGAAATTTAATCTTGTTTTGTGAAAATTTAACTATTTTGTTAAAAATTTGATTTTTTAGGTTAAAAAATAACTTTTCAAATTGCAAATTTTGAAGAAACGTAGTACAAAATGCCCTTTTTTGTACAATATTGGAACGCGAAATATATTTTTTTTATCATTCTTGTGTTTTGTTAGAATCAGTATTTTTTGGTAGAAAATTAATATTCTTGGTTACAATATTTTGTTGAAAACTCGTATTTTGTTTGATTGAAAATTTCTTTTTATGTAAATTTAAACATTCGATATTTGGTTGAAGTCATCTTTTATAGTTGAAAATTCAATTATTTGGTTAAAAATCAATGTAGTTTGTCCAAAGTTAATTTTTTGTTAAAATATTGAGTTTTTTAGTTAAAAATTAACTTTCGAGAGTGAAAAATTCATTAGTTTTGTTGCAAATGCATTTATTGCCTGAAAAATTGATTTATTTGGTTGAAAATTCGTCTTGGCTGTTTAAAAACATTTCTTAACAGAATGTTTAACTATTTCAAGTTTAATTAAAAATGTACATTTTGAAAATTCAAATTTTGTTCAAAATTCATATACATATTTAGTGGAAAATGCGTTTTTTCTGGTAAAACATTAATATTCTTGATTAAAAATTTATTTTTTCAGTTGGAAATTCAACTATTTTGTGGAAAATTTGATGTTTGATGGTTCAAAGTAATTTTCGTAACTGAAGTTTGGGTAAATGATTCATGTATTTTGTAGAAAATTAATGTTAATGGTTAAAACTTAATCTATTTGTTCGAAAATTCGTCTTTTGTTGGTAGAAAATTAATCTTTTTGGTATATTCGGTTTTCGGTTTAAAAGTTGTGTGTTTTTAGATAAAAAGCTAACCATGTAATTAAAACTTAATGTATTTTCTCAAAAGTTAATTTTTGTGTAGAAAATTAATGTTCGTTTTCGAAAATTTATTTATTTAGTTGAAAATGAGTCTTTTCTGGTAGAAAATTAATCTTCTTCGCTGAAAATTCATCTTTTTTGTTAGAAATACAACTTTTTATTTAAAAATTCAATATTTTCGTTAAAAATTCATTTTTTTGGTGAAAGATTAATCACTTTCGTTCAAAATTTATTTCTGTGACGAAAATGTATTCATTTTGTTGGAAATTTGTCCTTTAGATAAAAAAATAGTTTCCTTGGTTGGGAATTCATCTTTATGGTCAGAAATCCAACTATTTGTTTAAAAAATCAGTTTTCGGAGTAAAGATTTCCAATTTTCATAAAAAATGTGTTTTTTTTTATCAGAAAATTTATCTTTCTGGTTGAAAATTCACATATTTTGTTATAGATTTGTCTTTTTTGGTAAAAAGATTATATTTTTGGTTAGAAATTCAAGCAAATTGTTACAAATTCATTTTTTCAGACAAAATTCATAATTTCAGTTCAAATTCATCTTTTCTGTTGAAGAATCATCTATTGGGTTAAAAATTAATCTTTTTTTCTTGATAATTTAGTTTTTTTAATTTATATTTTTAAGTTTAAAACTGAACTATTTGGTTGAAAATTCCTCATTATTTGTTGAAAATTAATTTTTTCACTAAAGAAATGTACTATTTCACCTTTTGTTTAAAATATAAAATTCACCTTATTTTCATTTGAAAATTCGACTTTCTCGGTAAAAAAAAATAATCTTTTTGGTTGAAGATTCATCATTTTATTCGAAAAAAAAATGTTTTTCCTTGAAAATTAAGATTCTCGAATGAAAATACAAATATTCCATTTTTGTTTGAAAATTTATCTTTTTTAGTCAAAAATTCATGTATTTTTTAAAAAAATCGTCTTTTTTGGTGAAAAAAATATTCTTCTCGGTCGAAAACTCACCTGACTGGATAAAAGTAATTTTTTTATTGAAAATTCACTATTTTAATTAGAATTTCAGTTTTTTGCTTGAAAAATTATAATAATAACAATCAATTTTTCGGTCACAAAGTAGAGTTTTAGAGTGTAAGGTGAAATAATAACTTGATTGTACTTGGTTGAAAATTTAACTGCTTGTTAAAAAATGATATTTTTGGGTTGAAAATTCAAGAATCTTCTTAGAAAATTAACTTTTTATTTAAAACTCATGTTTCTTTGTTAAAAAGTTACACTGAAATTTTTTTTGGTGAAAATTCAACTATTTTTTTTCAAATTTTTAATTTAAAATTTCATGTATTTTAGTAGGAATTGTATCATTCTTGGATAAAAAATTACAACGGCTTGAATAAAAATTCAAGAATTTTGTGAAAAATTGAAACATTTTGGTTGAAAAATTCAACAATTGTTTGAAAATTCAATTGTTTTGTTGAAAATTCAATTATTGTTTGGAAAACTTGTGGACATTTTTTAAAAAGATTCCCAAATAATTTAAAACTTGAAAAGATTACAAAAAATTTAAAACAAAATGTAAATGGTATATGTGTTTGAATAGTACAAGAATCTTTGTAAGGACTTTAAAAGATTTCAAATAAATAAAATGTTTTGATAAAAAATCCTAGGAAAACTAAATTTTTCTTTTTTTTTCTTTTGTTTGAAAAATTCATTTTTAAACAAATTTTATAGAAAATTTTAATAGAATCTGAAAGATTTGAATGCAATTTTTGAATTTTTCAGCAATTTCAAAAAATGAAAGGAAAAATGAAAGTATCCAGATAATAAAAAATGTGCATTAGATTCCTGAAAATTTTTAAAATGTTTTTTTTAAACGTGAAGAGAACATTAAAAAATATTGCAGAGTAACTCTTGATGCATAAATTGATATTTCTATTTTTAAACTGCTTAAAATTATATAATTTTCTCATTTTTTTATGGATTCTCCTATTCAACATTGTTGTTGAGATTGTTTTTCTTTATTAACTGCAAAAGCTTAAAAATGGATACTTTTTCATTGCAAAATTAAACTGTTTTGTTAAAAATTCAATTGATTTGTTTCAGATTCAACTATTTTTGGAAAACTTATCTTTTTATTAAAAAAATCATGTATTTGAGCCGAACTAGCATCCTTCTTAGATAAAAAATACAATTGTTTGCTTGAAAATTCAATAATTTTCCTAGAAATTGCTACTTTTTGTTAAAAACTTCAACTCTATATTCAAGTTTTTTTTACAAACTCAACTATGTTTTGCAAAATTCATGTTTTTAAATTTTAAAAATCAAGAACTTCAGTAAAAAGTAGTCCTTTCCGATTGAAAATTCAACTGGTTAATTAAAAATTCAAATATTTTTTAAAAAGCTTAATCTTTTCAATCAGAAAATTTACCTATTTTAATAAAAATTGAATCTTTCTTGGGTTAAAGTGCAACTGTTTGGTTAAAAGTTAATATTTTTACCTCAAGATTAAAATATTTTGTTTATAAATATTGATTGAACCACTTTGTTGAAAAAACAATTTTTTGTTGAAGATTTATATTTTTAATTAAAAAATATTCTCTTTGGTTCAAATTTTAACTATTTTGTTAAAAAATATCCTACTTTAATTAAAAATTCAACTAAGTGGGTTTTATTCAGTATTAATTCGTTGTTTAAAAATGAAACTAGTTTGTTCAAAAGTAATTTTTGTGTTGAAAATTTATATATTCTGACCAAAAGTTCAATTTTTATTACAGAAAATTTGTCTTCTGGCTTGAAAGCTCAACAATTTAGGTGAATTATTTTTCTTCCACAACTGCAAAATCTTTATTTGTTAAAATTAATTTTTTTTTCTATTAAGATTAATTTTTTTTAATGAAATTTCACCTTTTTTCAAATATGAAACATAACAATTTTCGTCGAGAAATCATCTTTTTAATTTTCCAACAATCAATTATTTTGTTGAAAAATGTAATTATTTTGTAAAAATTTAATCTCTTATGGTAGAAGTTTTATAAAGATAATAAATAAATTCTAGTAAAAATAACAATAAAAAATTGTTTTGTATGAAATAGAGTAACAATTAAAACTTTAAACATTATGGAATGAAAACCTTTTTAGGATTTCCGAAACTTATAAGAACTATAACCTAATAAATACTTTAAAGTTTATAGTTTTAAGGTAATTTATTTTTGGATTAATTTTTTTATTTCATTCACTTCATGAATTTACTTGAACTTAATTATTAATTTTTACTAATGAAAAAATCGGAAGTTACATTTTCAGTTCAGAAATTTATTTTTGACTATATAAAAACAAATTTTCAAAAGGATATTAAAATTTTTAACCGAATAAATAATTTTTTACTAAAATAATGAGTCTTTAACGACAATAATGTATTTTTACAAAGTAATATTTTCAACTAAACAGTTGAATTTTCAACCGAAAAGATAACCTTTTTAACAAAATATATAAATGTTTACAAAAGTATTCAAAACTAAGTAATTTTAGCCTGTTAGTTAATTTTTCAACCAAAGAAATGAATTTTCAAACACACGTAGAATAATAACATTTTCTGATCAAGAAATTAATTTTTGACAAAAAAAGACGCAATTTTCATTTAAAACTGAAAATATGTTCAGTCAATTATTAATTTGAATAAAAATTCGAGTAAGCTAAAAATATATTTAGAGGTTTTGAAAAGATTCCGAAATAGTTTATAACATAAAAAGATTTTTAAAAGTTTAAAACCAAACGTGTTTTTGAAGATTTTGAACATGAGAAGCTCTACGCATTTTTTAAGGTTTAAAAAGAAGAACATTTCTTAAATCAAAATTCCTACAAAAAGTAAAAATGAACTTTTTGTTAAAAAATTAATTTGACAAAAACATTTTAAAATATCTTAAAATAGAAAATGGAAGATTTGAAGACAATTTATTTAATTTTGAAGGATTTTTCAAAAATTGTAGGAAAAATAGGAGTTCCAAGATAATGACAAAATTTGCATTATATTTTGAAAAAATTTTCTAATAACTTATTCTTAATTTTCAAGAGAATATTTTTAAATATTTAAATATTTAAATATTCAACTCTTTTTTTGAAAATGCATTATTTCTATTCCTTTTTTTTAATCCTTAGTAAATTCCTTTTATGTGACAGAAAATTAGTGTTTTTGTTTGAAAGTGTAACTGCTTTTTTGAAAGTAGAACTATTTTGTTAAAAAGTATTTTTTTATTGAATATTTAATTATTTCGCAAAAAACTCATTTTGATTGGTAAAAGGTTATTTTAAAAATTAAAAATGTAAATATTTCATTTCTATTTCGAAATTCAACTTTTTGATTAAAAACGTATCTTTTTTAGTTGATAATTTAACTTTTTGGTAAAAAAATTATCATTCGTTTTGTGCATTGAAAATTAATTTTTTGACCGAAAATGCTATTATTTGGTTAAACATTCATCTACGTTATAAAAAGTTTAACAATTTTTTTTAAAAGATACTTTTTTCGTTGAAAATGAACTTTGTTTGTTAAAAATTCGTCTTTTTTTTTGGTATAAAACTAATCTTTTATGGGTAACAATGATTTTTTTTGTTTTGTTTTTACTAGCGTCATTATAGTTGAAAATTCTACAATAAGGTTAAAAGTTAATCTTTTTTGTAGAAAATTTTAGAAAATTTTAAACAGTTATCAATTTTGGTTAAAAATTCGCGTAATTTAAATTTTTTTCCGTAACATTCTCAAGTATATTCTTCATTAAAAAAATAAAATAAATAAATAATAAAAAATAATAAATATAAATAAATATTGAAGAAACATAAAATACAATTATTTCATAAACTTAAATATTCCTAGCAACGACATCTGTGGGGCCTTTACAGAGTCTTTTCACAGTGCGATTACTTCCACTTGATACATTGTGAATTAAATTACTTATCACGTGAGCATAGCTTCAAACTTATTAGAAAATTTAACGTTTAAAAAGTGTCTTTAATTATATAGACTAAAAATATGATATTTGCTTATTCTCAAATAATTTGTGTTCCCTGGGGCAGAAAGTTGATTCATATATTGTTGGTACCAAGTGGTACCATGGCATGTGGTACCCAGCCCCTGTCGTGATGCAACCCTTTGAAAGGTATTGTAATGTGAACTGTCTTCAGGCGCATTAGGTCGCATCAAATTTATTTTCATCATTTAAATATTTACTTTAAACATTACTTTGTAATTAAATATAAATGACTAATTATCGTCTAGAAAAATCATAAATAATTTTCCAAATTTAAGGAATTTAAGATTTCTAATCTAACTATTAGAATGAAATGCTCATTCCTAAACTAAAAGATTTGTCTAAATTTAAAAAGCTTGTAATAATGTTTTTTCAAATAAAAAGCTTGCACATTCAAAAGCTTGTGACGTGTGTATTTCGTCCTGGGGAAATTGAATTTTCACGATAAAATAAAATAAAGGAAAACACTATGAAAATTCTATTTTTTGCAATAATTTCGGGCCGTTCAAAAACTGTTTTACGCAAGCACATAAGACAATTTTTTAAACAAAATTGTGGAATTTTCAAACAATTTGTCAAATTTTCTACCAAAAAATTGAAGCTTTCACCACAAAGATAAAAATTTAAAAAAACACAGCTAAAACTTTAAGCCAAAAAGAAGATTTTTGTTGGTAGAGAGTTGGACTTTCAACTAAGAACTTTACTACCATAAAGCAAGAACTTTTAATCTAGCTAAAAGAATTTTCTATAAAATAATTCGAATTTTCAAGAAAACATTTGTACAAATAATTGTATTTCCAAAAAGCAATTAAAAACTTTTACCAACGAAACAAATATTTAAGAAAGCAAATTATATTTGAAGGAAATAGTTTAATTTCCATCAAGAAAATATGAATTTTCAGTGAGAAATTTATTAGTTACATTTTTTAGAAAACACTATCAACCTTATGTCAAAAATGGATTATTTAAACTTTTAGTTAAAAAAATCTAATTTTCAAGACAAACAAGTGAAATTTTAACCCTATAATTTTATGGCAAACTAATAAAATTAAAGTTTAACACAGTAGTTCATTTCTCAAACATTGAGTTTAATGTTTAACCAAAATTTTTTATTCTCATTGAGATATTTAACAGTTTAATTTTTGATTTAAAAAAAAACAACTATCTATTGTTGGGCAAAATGTATTAGTTAAATCATTATTTATTCAAAATTAATTTTCAATTTAGAAAACTTATTTTTAATAAAATCAATAAATCTTTAAGCAAATTGCTTAATTTTTAAGTCAAAATAGCAAAATCTCTACAGACACTCTCTTTAAACATTCAAATATATATTTTATTATTTTAAGAAACTTTTTTTGATTATTGATATCCAGTTTTCAATTATATTTTTATTTCACAAGTAAAAATATGCAGTTAAAATTAAAAAAAAAAAAACGTACACTTAATTTTTAATTATGAGAATAATTCCTAAAATTTTAACGTGCATAAAAGACTAGTTTGATCCAAATTTATACCTCTAGTGATTCGACTATCATTAGTTATTTTTCTATCTATTTCTGTTTCTCTAAAAAAATCCCATATTTATTTTCAAATAAATTACTTGCTAGTAACTTTTTGTAAATAAAAGTTTATTCACCTCCTAAGAAATACTAAAAGAATAATTTACACCCAAAAAATTTTTATTTAAATATCACAATATACTGTGTCCAAAAAATGCCCCAAAAATTCAAAATAACGGTTTTATGTCATATTAGGTAAATATTTTTAAAAAATTTATTATTAAAAAAATGTGTAGCTTGTTAATCCTAAATATATGTATTTTCAGAACATAACGAAACAAATTAAGAATATTGTGAAATATCCTTTACAAAAAACTTTTACTTTTAGCATTCGTTAATTGTGCCATTAGCTCCAGAAAAAATATTAAGTATTCCGGATTTACAGCCGAAAAAAAGTTATTTATGTAAATATTAATTGTTTAACAAAATAAAAAAATAATTCTCAAATACTAGAAAATTTGTGATCTAACAAATATGAATTAATAATTTATATATAATTCAAAAGAATATAGTTTAACAATGAATTTGACGTAAAATTGATATTTCCATCTTTTGGAGAATTTTTCGGGCTATGTACAAGGGGGTTGGGCGTCAGAATTAAAATGTGTTGCGTGAAAATGATTCCTTGGGGATTTCTTAAGAGGTGACTAAACTCTTATTGGTCTAGCGGACTATTTATCAATATTTGTTCATTAATTTCTAATTATGAAAACAAATTCCATTTGTTTAAAAGGTTTTTTTTTTGTAATAATAGTATTTATAAAAAATCTTCTTTTAAATTAATCAAACAATGTTATTAAATATCCCACTAAAGAAATATTACTAATTTTTAACAAAAAATAATTTTAACATTTGCATTTGTTTAAACAATTTAAAATAATTAAGCTAATGTTAATAAATATTCCACTAGACCAATAGTAAAAATTTTTAAGGGAAAAAAATCATCAAAAAAAAATTAAAACAAATTCCATTTATTTAAATAATTAAAAATTAATTAACCAATAATAATAAATAATCCACTGTACCAATATTAATGAAATGTTCAAACTTTTTAATAATATCAATTGAGCTTTTTAACCTTGCCAGCAGATCGCTCTTTGAGTAGGCTGCTCCTAACCTCAAAATCTCAATAAACTGACATCGCATTTTACGTCAGCAATGAAATTTGATAACTTAAATTGAAATAAATACAACACTTCACACGAATATTCCTGATTGCTAATGTTCATACTCATAGAAAATCCCTGGCGGACCGAAGGAACCGAATGAAGCCTCTTCAAAGTACCCGATTGGTTCCCCATTCGGTTCCTTTTTAAAAAACTCAAAAAAAAAAAAAAAA
>NC_046659.1:108719027-108742511 GCF_010883055.1 Belonocnema kinseyi
AGTACAATAAAGTACGTTTAGGTACTGCATTTTGGTAGGAACTTCACTGAAAATTATTTTATCTTTTTTCTGAACCTCGACATTTTTTGAACGTTCCAACTTCTTTTATACATAAAATATCGGTCTCAAACTTTGAGAAATGCAAGAGCCGAAAGAAAACTGCGTGTAAGTACAAATCTTAATAATAAAAGATGTAAAAAAAATATTCCAACAATCAATTCCATCGGAATCAGCCGGTAACGTTGTACACGAAAATACGAACCCTGGCGACCACTTGACGAGGCTCTAGAGGGTTCGTATTTTCGTGTACAACGTTACCGGCTGATGCCGATAGAATTGATATTTGAAAACTTTTTTTTTACATCTTTTATTATTAAGATTTGTACTTAAACGTAGTTTTCTTTCGGCTCTTGCATTTCTCAAAGTTTGAGACCGATATTTTATGTATAAAAAAAGTTGGAACGTTCAAAAAATGTCGAGGTTCAGAAAAAAGATCAAATAATTTTCAGTGAAGTTCCTACCAAAATTCAGTACCTAAACGTACTTTATTGTACTGTAATACATTTTCCAAAGTTTCAGCTCGATATTTTATTTATAAAAAAAGTTCTTAGGTTTAAAAAAACATTCAGCGAACTGAAAAAGTGAGGTCGGTAGTATAGGTATTTGGCTGTGTCACATGCCCTTAAATTGTTGAAATTCGGATTCTACGTTAAAATTCCCTATAGAAGGTCACGGAATAATCGCAATAGTTTTTTTTTTGCAACGGTAAAAAATGTAAACAAATATAAGACGTATAACGCCTCTTGACTGCTTCACTTCAAACGCATCAGCTGTAAGTAGCAGTCTTATATATCTTATATATTTTTTTAACTTTTTACCGTTGCAAAAAGAAGTATTGCGATTACTCCGTGAGTTTCCAATAGAAAATTTAACGTCGAATCCAAATTTTAACGGTTTAAAAGTTGATCTTGCTGTTTTGTTTTTGAATTTTTTTAAAAGGAACCGAATGGGGTCTTTCCGGGTATTTTGTAGAGGCTCCATTCGGTTCCTTCGGTCTGCCAGGGATCATAACTCATATCTAAAAATATTAACTTAAAACTACAAATACTATATTGTAACACTATAGAGTCTCACTCAGAGGAAGAATAGTAGCATTGAACTGCTTGCACTTCACTTTCACTACAAAACCAGCTTCATAAAACGTATAAGCTTTCAAACTTTTATAAGCTTTCACTTGTCAATTTTTGGATATATCAGGTCTTGTCATCTCCCAATATTCACTCTGCATTTGGAAAAAACAAAAACAATTTTTAAAAACTACAGGAATAAATGCAAACTATAGGGGCTTTGGGTGGCTGTTATTCCCCCGAGGGCTGCGCGGAGCGCGTGACGTCACAAGTGAGAATGCTCTATGCTTTCCAGCTGGTTGCCCACAACACAACAAACCTGAGTGGCCCGTTGCTAAGGACGCTGTATGCCGACAGTATGTCAGTATTGCTGTGAAAGCAGCGTGTTAAAGAATCGCAAAAGCATGGAAGCTTTTCGCCTATTGTGCATTTTCCCATACATCTCAGACTCTGCAGCTCATACCTCTCGGAAGCTTTTCTGTCAATGCCGGATTCACTGCCTGCTGTTATGAAACATCCCTGACGTGTATTTCCTAATGTGAGTGTAAATGCAAAAAATCTCGTGTCGAGTGACTGTTTGCATTTTTTCAGAGGTTACTTTTTTCTTCTTTTTTTTACGGTTAAATATTTATTCATAAGAGATAAATTAACAATTGGTTCAGAAATTATTCAGGGTGACTACTAAAGTTCAGTAATTAAATTACCTGGTTTTTCACCGTAGTATTTTTTCGTTTTAAAAGATTTGTGTGTTCGTATTTTTGATAGAATTTTTTTTTCATTTTTCGTGAAACAGAAAAATGGACCTTTGTTTAACTTTAAAAAGGACAATTTTTTCAGGTTGTTAGATTTATTAAATAAGGTCTTATATCAGTGCGCAAAATACCTGGATGTAATTTTTAGAGCGTGAACATAATTTTTTTAAATGTTTAGTAGGCTATAACAAAATTAATGAAAAAATTTATTTTTTGGAATTGGCAATATTCAATTTATTTAAATGCAAAGTGCAATTTGCAAATAATTTAAATAATTTTTATAAACAAATACACAGTTTGGATATTTTTTAAGGAATAGGCTTAATTGTTTTACGGAATCAAGAAAGAATGGATTTCGGATGACTTTTTACTATAATGTTATCGTATTTATAATATTTAATAAGTACCTCAACAATTCTCATAAACAAATACAGAGATTGACTGGTTTTGAACAAATAGGATTAATTTTTTCGAATTTAAGTAAAAATGTCTTTCCGAATAACATTTTGCTATGATAATTTACAAATTCACCAGAATTATGAAACTTTTAAACAATTTTCATAAACAAATTCGGAGGTTAGCTATTTTTTATTAAATAGGCTTACTTTTTTGAAATCCACTGAGAATTTATTTTTAAATTACTTTTTGCTGTAATAATTTTTTAATTTACGAAAAATAATAACTATTTAAGCAATTTTCATGGAAAAAATTTATTTTATTTTATATTGTTTAACGAATATGCTCAATTTTTCGGATTTATTTAAAAATGACTTTCCGAAGAATATTCGTTGACACTTTGAAAATGAGTTAAATGTTTAATTATTTAAGCAATTTTTATTTAAAAAATCAGAGTGTGGCTATTTTTCAACTTATAGGCTCCATTTTGAATGAAAACAATCAGGAATGTTGTTTTTAAAATTACTTTTACGTTAATCATTTAAAAATTTACAAAAATGGTCACTTATTAAACAATTATTATAAATAAACTCAGAGTTGGGATATTTTTTAACAAATGGGCTGAATTTTTACACGATATCTTCTAAGAATGTACCTTTGATGAATCTCTGCTAAAATGCACTGAAAAAATATAAGAATTATAAATTATTTAAACAATTTTTTAAACAAATTCAAAGCTTGGCTATTTTTAAACTAATAGGCTCAATTTTTTCGAATCAATTAAGAATGCCTTTTTAAAGAATATTCGCTAGGACACTTCAAAATATAATATGAATGTTCAATTATTTAAACAATTTTCATAAAAAATTCAAAGTGTCATTATTTTTTCAATAAATAGGGTCAATTTTTACGAAAACAATTAAGAACAGCCTTTCAAATTACTTGTGGTATTATGATTTGCAAATTTCCAAAAGCGATTAATTATTTTAAAAATTTCAATAAACAAATTCAGGGTTGGAACATTTTTTAACAAATAGGCTAATTTTTTTCATAAAAAAAAAAATTCGTAGTTCAAATATTTTTCAACAAAGATGCTTATTTTTTTCCTAATTAAATGAAAATGCTTTTCCAAACAATATTCGCTATGACGCTTTGAAAATTAATAGAAATGTTTAATTATGCACACAATTTTCGTAAACAAATTTAGAATGAGTTTATTTTTCATAGAATAGGCTTCATTTTTGCGAAATCAACTAAGAGTGCCTTTTCAAATGACCTTTGCGAAAATACTTTGAAAATATAAAAGTATTATAAAATATTTAAACAATTTCAGAAACAAATTCAGAGCTTAGCTATTTCTAAACTAATAGGATCAATTTTCTTTAGTTCACTAAGAATTCCTTTTAAACGAATATCCGCTATGACGCTTAAACGATTGATAAGAATCTTGAATTATTTAAACAATTTTCATAGACAATTTCTAAGTGTCGTTATTTTTTCAATGATTAGGCTCAATTTTTAAAGAAAACAACAAGAATGTCTTTCCAAATTATTTTTGCTATTATGACTTGTGAGTTTCCAAAAACGATTAATTATTTAAATAATTTTACTTTAAAAATTCAGAATTTGGATATTTTTTAACAAATAGGCTGCATTTTTTCACAATATGAGCTAAGAATGTCTTTTTATTAAATATTTGCTACAATAATTTCAAAATGTATGAGACTTGTAATTTATTCACAATATTTTAATAAAAAAATTCAGAGTTTAACTATTTTTTACTATTTTTCATTTTTTCGAATATTTGCTATTATTATGTAACAAATCTCAAAAGAAAACATTCAGTGTGTTTCTATTTTCTACGAACAGGCCTAATTTTTCACAATATCAACTAAGAATGTGTTATAAAATTGATAATTATTCAAACAATTTTCATTAGAAAATTTAGAGTTGAGATATTTAAAAAAAAATAGGTGGATTTTTTGATGATATTAACTAAAAATGTATTTTTGATGAATCATTGCCATAATACTTTTAAAATATATAAGAATGATAAATTATTTATTCAATTTTTTAAACAAATACAGCGCTTACTTATTTTTTAACGAATAGACTCAATTTTTTCGGAATCAATAAAGAGTAACTTCCCAAAGAATATTCGATATGACACTTTAAAAATTAACTAAAATTTTTAATTATTTAAGCAATTAAAAATTAAAATATTCAGAGTGTGTTTATTTTTCACTGAATAGGCTGCATTTTTTTATGAAATCAACCGTGAATATATTTTCAAATTACTTTTTCATTGATAATTCGCAAAAAAAATTAATTTTTATCCACATCTTTCAACTTTTAACTAACTAGTTAAATTATTAACAAAAACACAAATTTTTAACGAATAATATAATATTTTACATAGCCAAAAAACCTATTTTTCATAAAAATAAAAGTTGAGTTCACCAAAAAAAGAACACATTTTCAACTGAATAGTTAATTTTGTAACTAAAGAGATAAATTTTCTACTAAGATGATGAAACTTTACACACAAAAATATATTTTAACAAAGTAGATAAAATTTAAACGAAGTTGTTAAACATTATATTATAAAAAAAAATTTCAACAAAAGATTTATTTTTAACAAACAAAATAAGGAATTTTCAACACAATAGTTAAATTTGTAACTAAAGAGATGAATTTGTACCAAGAGTGAATAATATTTAACCAATAAAAATCAAGTTTAAACAAAGTAATTCAATTTAATTATCAATTAGAAAAAGTTAAATGCAACCAAAAAGGAGGAATTTTCAACTAAATATTTAAATCCACGACAAAACAGATTAATTTTCAAGCAAACAGTTGTATTTTCAAGCAAGAAAAATGACATTTTTTCCGAAAAAATTGAATTTTCAAACAAGAAAACTTGTTTAGTCAAGTAGAAAATAAAATTTAAACCAAAATTTTGAATTCTCTGAAATTCATTTAAAGATTCAACATAAACAGAGAGCGAACGAGCGTAGTCTGAAGTTGCGCACGGAGCGTAGCCTCGGCTTCCTCCTTGCGGAGAACCGTCGCATGGGGGGAAAAGGTGGGAGAGCCGCGCGAACATTTGAATTTCTGTGGCTGTGATGAGCAGACAGCACTGAGAGGAATGAAGAGAAAATAGAGCAACAAATGATACATTGTCATCAATGCAAAAAGAGGGTGGCCGCTGGACCGGGAAATCTGGAAATTACAGTAAATTTATTTTTTGACCGGGAATTAAAAAAATTTTTAGAAAATAAATCTGTCCAACTTTGATTTCAACCGTGTTTTAAATAATGAGCTAAATTTTTATATTTTTCAATTATGATATCATTCAGTTTAGATTGCGTAATTAGAAAATCTTTCGCTCTAAAAATGTTCTATTTTAATTTGTAAGCGTACATTTTTCTTTAAAGAATTTAAAAATGCAGTTTTAAAGACTTAAAAAATAACAAATATTTGAGATAGATCGTTTAGGATTAAAAAACAACAACATTTTTAGTCGATGAAATGTAAGTATAAATTAATTAATAATTTTTTAATTGAACTGTACTTTGAGTGTTAAAAAGTAAATAGTAATTGATTTTACAAGGCGATTCGGAATAAGTTCATAATTCTAGAATTTCTAGATTTAAACTTTAAAAATTAAACAGTTTAAATTTGAAAGTCTTATTAGTTAGAAAAATGTAAACGCCCGATTGAAACTTTATAAACTATTTTTAATTTTAAAATAACTTTAAAATAATATATTTGTAACTGAAGGCTTTAAGTAAATTTCAAATTATGTTTCAGTTTAAAATATTCCATTTTTAAACCATTCAATTTGAAATTTTTTAATTAGAAGAAGTAACGATGATCTAATATTAAGAAATATCTGAGTGTTCATTTAATAATCCGTAATTACAAATCAAAAACAAAAAAACTAAGCTTTGAACGTTAAAATTTTAATTACACTATTTAAACAAATTTAATTTGTTTTGATAATTGTAAAGGGATTTAAAAGAATAAAACACACTTCCTTAAGATTTGTAGGGAAATTGAAAACAATTTTTTATTCAAAAAAATTAATCTAAGAGAATGTTTAAAAAGATTTAGAAAGATTCAAGAAACTATAAAAAATGAATGTGGAAAATTTTAAGCAATTCTTTTTAATTTTGCCTTATTTTTTAAAAAGATTTACAAAAAATACGAATCATTTTAAAAGAAATTTAGAAGTTCTCAAAAAGTTTCGGAAACAAATTAAAATTTGAAAAACGTTAAACAATATTCAGATTTTTCAAGATTTTGAAATAAAATTTTGAAGTGTTTTAAGGATTTTTAAAGTATTTAAAATAAAAATAATTTAACTTTTAATTTAAAAAGTGAATTTACTCGAATTTTTTCTAAGGACAGTAGGTGCTAAATGGTTATTTATACATAACAATTCAACAATTTGAGTGACAAATTAAATTTTTTTAAATAGTGTAATTAAAATTGTAACGTTCAAAGTTTACTTTTTTTGTTTAGTTTTGTGTGTTTCATTTGTAATTACGGATTTTAAATATACAGTCAGATATCTCTAAATATTAGATAATTGTTAATTTTCTTAATTAAAAAATTTCAAATTGAATGGTTTGAAAACGGAATATTTTAAACTGAAACAATATTTGAAATTTAATTAAAGACTTTAATTACGAATATATTATTTTAAAGTTATTTTAAAATTAAAAATAGTTTATAAAGTTTCAATCTCAAAAATCAACTCAAAATCTGATTGGCGCCGCTGTACCGGAACTAGTTAAGCTTTTATGAGTTTTGATTGGCATGACCTGGCGCTATTTTCAAATCACAATTTTAATTTTGAGACGATTAAATGCATAATAGAGACAATGCTTAAACAAGAAAATTATTAATTATTGGGAAGGTTAGTTATAAAAAAATGAAACTGTTCAAACTTTTCGCGCCGCATGAAAATATCCAAGTTCCGGTACAGCGACGACTATTGGAGGGGGAAACGTGTATCAACTCTCCCTAGAGGATCTCTAATCACAACCACAGACATTCAAATGTTCGCGCGACTCTCCCACCACTTCCCCCCATGCGATGGTTCTCCGCAACGAGGGAGCCGAGGCTACGCTTCGTGCGCAACTTCAGACTATGCTCGTCCGCTCTCTGAACATAAATGATAACTTTTAATTTAGATCGTTAAGTTTTTTTCAAGATAATTTAATCTGTAACCAAACAGTTGCATGTTGAACCAAAAAAGACTAAATTTCTACCCACATGATAAATTAAAAAAAAAGGGTTGATTTGAACTAAGCGAAATATTTAAGTCACGAAAGAACACAAATTTCAATTTATTTATCTATTTTTTAATAAAAAAGATAATTTTCAATTAAATAGTTGAATTCATAGCTCAAAAAGTTTAATTTTTGTCAAAACATTTAAAACTCTAACTCAAACGCATAACTTTTTAACAAAATTGTTGCATTTTTATATAAATATTTAAATTTTCAACTAAATATTAACATTTCGAAACAAAAAGATAAATTCTAAATAAAAAATATAATAGTAGATTATAGAAAAAAAATGAGTTCAATACAAGTTATTTGCATTTTTTTGTTCTTTTTCTCACTATTTTCACTATTTTCTTTTTACTATTCATTCCGTTCGAATATAAATGAAAAAACAAGAGAAATAGCAAAAAGACACGAATAGGAGAAAGACAGGGAGGCTTGCAATAAATGATTAAAATTTTTGATAATTTAGCGACTAAAGAATAGTATCTTAAATAAAAATTGAAGTTTATTTTTATTCCTTAAAAAATAATAGATTAGAAAACTTAAAATTCTGCTCAGAAAACAAACTTTATGTTCCACTACAATATTTTATTTCGGACTGCACGCTTTTAAATCCGGACTATACAAAGTTTTTTTTAGGACTTAGAAACGTTTTAGATCATAAACTAAAATTAGTTTAAATAAAAAAGGTTGAAAATTATGGACAGCGGATTATCTTTTCTATAGGTAAAATGTCTAAGCTGTTAAAATAAAAAATAGTTTGAATTGTTTAAACATTTGAAAGGTTAAACTCGTCAAAAAACCTTAATTTTTGAGGTTTCCATACTTTTCCGTGACTCAAAATAGCGCCAATTTTTGTCTGAAGACATTTTTCTCGAGAATGTCTGAAAAACACATATTATAAATTTCGTAAATGACACACTACTTCCGATATAAGAGCGCCCCTGGCTTACGCCATTCCTAGAAATGAAGGCCCCTACAATTTCGTAGTAAGAGGAGCCGTGTGGTCGAAAAAGAGGATGTGCTAAGTTAAGCTTAACATTTAGCTCGAGGGCCGCATTCTTAGCACGTCAGTTACGTCATGCGTCCAAATCCAACAGAAATGATTCATGCGACCTTGTCTATTTACGTTTGTGTTCCCCCAATATAAGATCAAGGCCAAGGCGAACCATACCTGAAATCAGTCTTTTATCTAGAGTAGAGTGTACAAGTTTAGTGATCATCTATTCCTGGGTGCTGCCAAACCAAGATAAGATGAAAACCCAGTTCTTTAAAAAAAAATACAATTGCTTTATTTTTTTGTTAACTTGGAGGTAATTTTCTGACGCAAATTTTTATTTCATTTAATTGAGTTTAATTTTCTCTTTAGAATCTTTGGCAAATGGCGCATTCAGGAAAGACTTCCCATGAGGGAAGAAGAGCCATTTCAAGACAAAGAACAGGAAGCGATTCAAACGAAGTCGAAGAACTTTCTGAGTACAGCTTTGAAGTTGAATCGGCTGATTATCTGAAACACACAAGTACTCCCCAAAGGCGAGACACAATGTCTCGCGAATTCGTGAAGGAAATAAACACGAGCGAGGACACTGGAGAAGATACCTCGGATATTATACGATCCCGAAGGAGGTCTTCGCTACTGGAAAATAAAACTAACTGGGAATCAAGAAAGGCTTCGCATGAATTCCGCTCCGATGGAGTCTTCAACCACGAAGAGATCGAGAGTCCGGAAATCCTCGAGAAGAAGAGAAAGCGTAGGCTATCGAGACGAAGACGAAGTGGGAATCGGTCCCTTGAATTGTCAAAAGATCCGGAAGAAAATAGAAAGAGAACTTCCAGTAGAGCTCGACGATCTTCCACCTTGAAATCAGGAACCACAGAGGGTACGGAAAGATCTAGAAGAAAAGGAAAACGCTTTCAGGGTAAGAATTACTATCATCTATATCTCACGTCACGATGTTTGTCGCCACTAAACTCCGAAACCAATTAACCGATCTTGATGAAATTTTGTATACTGTGTGTCATTTGGTCCAACTTAAGGGATAGGATAATTCTTATCCCGATTAATTACCTCAATGTTCTTTTATTGAAAATTAAATGTTTTTATTTGTAAGTTCCGTAAGTTTCTAACAATGGCGGTGTAAGTTAGTTTATTGACCGAAATTTCAACATTCTACGTTATCTGGGTTGGGTAAGCAATGAACAGATGGCGCCTTATTTGGATTTCTTCAATAGTTTAGTATAATATTAATTCAAAATATTATAATTGAGTCACAGCAACGCGTGGTCGGGTCTGCTAGTATTAATTACTTTATAATTTGAGAAAAAATGAATCTTAGAATTCTTAATCATTAAATATGAATTTGATTTTATTTAGGCACCAACACAGACCTGAGGTCTCAAAGACTCTTGCTATTATTTTCGGGGTGTTGCATAAAATGAGATAAACCTTATGGAGAATGAATTGAAATGTACGTCCTGAAAGCAGTGAATTTTATTATTTTCGCAAATTATTCTAAATTTGAAAGTTAAAAAAAATGCTTAAAATTATTATCTTTTACCCAGATTTATCAGAAAATTATTTTCATTCAAGAAACCTGTTTTTTTATTATTAAATGGATAGAATCTCGAAACTAGGTCAATAATTTTCTTCGTAATTATTATGTTATTATAGTATATAACAACCATTTAGAGACATTTATGTATTGAAATTAATGTTTATAAAATATCTTTATTGACAAGAAAAAATGGCATGATGTAGGTTGTTTAAATTTTCCCGCTAAGAATGAAGACGCACAGCTGTAGCCAATCTATGCGTTTGACCAAAAATTTCGCTAGTGGGCGCCTTATTCAAACTTTTTTTATTAAAGTAAATGCTTCTCATTCAATAGAAAATTCTCTATTCTTGGAATATGTTAATGAGCCACTAAATAAGAAAAATATCTTTTTACTTTAATTCAGGAACATCCCCCCAAAAAAGTTTTTGTTATCTAAATTGTACAATATGTGGTCCGAAAATGCGTCGGAAAATATTTTTTTTTGAATTTGTATGCACATCGTCCAGAAATTTGATTGAATCCACACAAAAATAATTCTCTTTTTTAAAATGAAATTGAGAGGTAGTTTTATGGATGTTTCGCATAAAAAAGAGTTTTTTGTAAATTTTATTCAGAAACGTCAATAATATTAATTGAATCACCTTGAAACTCAACTTTTTTGTTCATATAATCCATGTAATCTGAGTAAAATATAACTTTTTGAATATCACCTCCCATAAGTCATTTTTATTGGGTCCCAAAAAAACCCCATAAGTGAGAAAATGCGCTTTGCGAAATTTTGGGGCTAATACTGATTTTTTTGCATTTTTTTACTGCAAATTGTTTCTAGTACACAAAATACTACCTTATACTACTAATTATATGTTTACATCAATTGTTTAAAGAATTTATTATGGTTTTTTAGTGAGGCAAAAGTTAATCTATTTAACAAAAACAACTCTGTAAAGAATTTATTATCATTTTTAATAATACTATATTTGAATAATGCTAAAAATTGCGATTTTTCTCAAATTTTCAAATTTTTGTTTAGTTTCCACGTGCAATAAGTTAATATTTAATTCAATTAATGCAAGGTAAAAAAACTATTGTTTGTGTAATTTATTGCTGTTTATAGCTATGTTTTATATAGTAATAATACATGCAGATATTATTAAAATTATCAGCTTCTTTTCCGCTTTGCCCCTTTTTTAAGGAATTTTTCTTTTCCCGCTGTTTTCAAGAGAGTTCCCTTTTTCTCATTTTTACAAATAAAACTGTTTAGTGCAAAATTAATCTGAGTTGGTTCATTTTCGGGTTGAAAATTGAACTATTTTCTAAAAAATTTCAACTTTTCAATTGGATATTCAACAATTTAGCTGAAAATTAATCTGTTAGTTAAAAAATAACTTTTTTTAACCTTGGTTTGAAAACATTCTATTTTATAAAAATTTAAAAATTTAGAAGAAAATCTAAATATTTTATTGAGGATTAATTTTTTTCTTCGACAATTATATTTTTTTGTTTAACAGTTTGTTTAATTAAGCTGGTTGATTATTCATCTTTTAGTAGAAAATTCATTTTTCTTGTTTAACAATTAACTTTTCTGAATATATTTTGTTAAAAATTGATCTTTTTGAAAGAAAATTAATCTTCCTAGTGAAAAATTCATTTTTTTGGTTGAAAACTTAAACTCTTTGTTCAAAATTCATCTTTTTTGTTGAAACTTTAACTATTTTATAAAAACTTTTTTTTTTATTAATTAAACTGGTTGAAAAGATCTTTTTTTATACAACGTTAATCTTTTCTGTACAAAAATTTATCTTTTTGGTTGCAGATTTACCTACTTTGTTGTCAATTAATTTCCTTTTATTAGAAATTCATCTACTTGTTAGAAATACCATGTAAATTATTCTAAGATTCACATTTGCAGTCTGAAAATTAAATTTTTTCTTTAGAATCCGTTTTTTGTTGAAAATTAATTTTTTATTTGAAAACATAATTATTCCATTTTTAGATGAAAATGTATACTTTATAAGTTTTTTCAATGAGGAATTTGTCGTTTGGTAAAAAATACAATTTTCAACTGTCTTCTTGATAACTCGTTTTTTTGGCTTAAGAATTCAACTGTTCAATTCACAGTTCATTGAAAACCGGGTATGTTAAATAATTTTTTTTTAGGATTAGGAATAATACAATTATTTTTTCTTCTCCTTAAAAAAGTAAATTCTTTTGATAAAAAATTTACATTTTGTTTAGAAAAATTATATTTCAATTGGCTTCTAAAAAGTTATCTCTTATTCAAAATTTAACTTTTTGTTGTTGAATTTTAATCATTTTTGTTGAAGGACTCGACCATTTGATTCAAAGTGCATCCTTTTAGGTTGCAAATTCATGTTTAACAATTCGTCTTTTAGTATGAAAGTCATCTTTCTATTATCGTTTTCTTTTTCTTTAAATACAACTGGTGGAAAATTCGCTTTTTGATATTCAAGGCATTTTTCTTTGTAGAAAATTGATCTTTTTGTCTGATAATTCCACCGTTTCGTTAAAAATGTCTTTTTTCTATTGTTTAATTTAACTGGTTAAAAATGTTTTTTTTTTATATGAACTTTTGAAAAATTGTCTTTCAGTAGAAAATTAACCTTTTACACTAGAAAACCATCTTTAAACTGTCTTTTTAAAATATAGACTCTTTTGGTTTGAATTTAAATCTTCTTTTTGGAAAATTTAACCATTTGAATGAAAATGCATTTTTTTATGTCGAAACTTCAACTACTTTGATAAAGTGGTGTTTTTTGGTCAACAATTCAACATTTTTGGTGAAATTTCTTCCTTGTAAATGAAAAATTCTTCTTTTGTGGTAGAAAATTCATCTTTCGGGGTTCAAAATAAACTTTTTTGTTGGCAATTGAACGGTCTTTGAAAAAAAATTATCGCCTGGGCTTAAAAATTTAACAACATGGTGAAAAATTCAGCTATTGTATTAATTAGTCTTCTTCTTTGTAAAAAATTATCTTATTGGGTTTAAAGTTCATCTCCTTGGTGCAAAGTCTTGAAATATTAGAAATGAAAATTGTTTCACACTGAATGCGACAAAGTATATAATTATTAATTTCATTTAAACGATTTCATTCCTTTTATTTCCTTATTTTTGTTAAAAATCATCCTATTTACCCAGTTTCGAGAAAATGTTGGGCTTCATCACTTTTCCTGCGAGGGGGGGGGGGGGTATAAATAAAAGAATGCATACGTCAAACATTGAGTCGATGGAGGTTTAAATAAAGCCAAAAATTGGCAATATAGTTTATGGAAGCCTATTTATCTGTCTAATTTGAAATGTATCCGGCCAGATGTGTTTTCGTTGTTGTTGATTTGAACAAATTTGAGAGTGAGGACACGAAAATTCCCGAAACCTTTTTGGGCCATCATATTCTCTAAAATTGTTTTTAAGGTAGCTCTTTTGAATTCAGAAAAAATGCCTCAGCAGCGTATCTTGCACCTTTCTTCCTTTACTAAGAGACTAATAAATTTGAGGTTATGAGTTTGAAATCTTTTGAGTTCCAAGATTGAATAGCAGTTCCTAATCCTAAGATTGAAATTTCTTCTAGGGCCTTACTTAAAGTAAAGTTATTTTCCAATAGGTGAGGGCGAAGAGGTCGAACTTCCCATCGCGGAAATATTGAAGAAGGCTCAGCAGAATAAACGGACGAAGTACGAGGAGCCGATCCCCTTAACTGAACTAACGTCGGATACGATCTATGTTCAAGGCAGGAATGGGTTTAGCGCTATGAAGATAAGAGGCGGTCGTTCTGGTTCTGCTAGTAGAAAAAAAGTTGAAAAATCAGCGGGATCCTATTCTCATCCTATAAGAGTTGCGATCATGGTTCAGAAGGTCTGGAGGTGCACCGGTTTTATCTATCAAGGTCTTTTAGCTGGAATGGCTTTTATGCACTTCATCTTGGTGAGTGCTTTCGGTGTCACGATCTTGTATCTCTATCTTATCTTATCTTTTAAATAAATCTAAGAAACACAAACCAGATAAAAATAATAACAAACATAAACACAAATTTTGGTGATTCCTAAACAATTAGACCATTGCTGTATGTCAGAAACATCTGGGATAGAAGCAATATCCAAACAAAAAGCATGCTGTATATTTGAGATTGGTCCTAGGGTTTTTCTTTTAATATCTATCTTATCTTATATTTTAAAGGAATCTAGACAATATAAACTAGGTCAAATTATAACAAATATAAACACAAATGCGGAGTAAGTGAACCAAACTTGATGAATCTATTTCAGATGATTCCTCAAAGATTATACAAATATTGTATGTCAAAAACACTAGGAATAGAAGCAAATTCAAATAGGAATGATCCTGTCAACAAAGAAAAAACTAAAGATAAAATATGTTGCAGGTAATTTTTTAGAGAAATAAACTTTCATTCAGACATCTTTACGTCTTTCAAAATATATTTGTTGTCATTGAAAAACAAAAGAAACTTTATCCCGTGAAATCAATTGTATTTCACAAGCACTAAGGATAGAAGCAAAATTCAAATAAGAATCATCCTGTGAATTTGACATTGACCTCATGATTTTTATTTTAATATCTATCTTATCTTTTAAAGAAATTAAAAAATATAAACTTGGTACAAATATTAACAAATATAATAAAAGAATGATGAGTAAGCGAAGAAAACTTGATAAAACTCTTCCAGATGATTCCTAAAAAATTAGAAAAATGATGAATGTAAAAAACACCAGCTATGGAAGAAAATTCAAATAGGAATGATCCGGTAAATTTGACATTGACCCCGGGATTTCTATTTTAATATCTATCTTGTCTTAGGAAGAAAACTAAAAAATATATATTAGTTACAAATATTTAAATACATAATCAATAAATGAGGAGCAAGTTAACAAAACTTGATAATTCAATTCGAAATGATTACTAAAAATGTAGACAAATGCTGTAGTCAAAAACATCTGAAATAGAAGTGAAATTAAAACAGGAATCATCCTGTATATTTTAGAAATGTCCCAGCCTGTTTTTTAAATATCTATCTTATCTTTTCAACAAAATCTAACAAATATAAACTAGATAAAAATATTAAGAAAGTAAACACAAATGAGGTGTAAGCAAACAAAACTTGGTAAATCCATTCTAGATGATTCCTGAAAAATGGGACGAATGCTTTATGTCAAAACACCTGGGATACAAGCAAAATTCAAATAGTGATCATCCCGTAAATTGGGTATTAGTCCCAGGATTTTTCTTTTAATATCTATCTTATCTGTCAAAGAAATTAAAAATATATCAACTAAATGCAAATATCAACAAAATGGAAACACAAATGAGGAGTAAGCGAACAAAAATAGTTCAATCTATTTCAGATGATCCCTCAAAACTTGGACAAATGCTGCATGTAAAAAACACCTGGGATAGAAGCAAACATATAAATGGGGATTATCCTGTATATTTGCCATTGATCCTAGGATTTTTTTATTATCTATCTTATTTTTTAAACAACAAAAAATATATGAACTAAATGCAAATATTAACAAATATAAACACAAATGAGAAGGGCGCGAACAAAACTTGATAAAATTAAAATGTTTCCTCAAAAATTAGACAAATGCTCTATGTCAAAAACATCAGGGGTAGAAGCAAAATTAAAATAGCAATCATCCTGTAAATTTGACATTGGTCCTAGGAATTTTCTTTTACTATGTATCTTATCTTTTAAATAAATATAAAAAAAATATGGACTAGGTAAAAAGATTAACAAATATAAACACAAATTAGGAGTCAGTGAAAAAAAATAGTTAAATCTATTTAAGTTGATTCCTTAAAACTTGAACAAATGCTGTTTGTCAAAAACACCTGGAATACAAGCAACCATTTAAATCGGCGTCAGCCTGTATATTTGACATTGGTCCTAGGATTTTTCTTGTTTTATTTATCTTATCTTTTAAAGAAATGTAAAAAATATAAACCAAGTACAAATATTAACAAATATAAATACAAATGAGGAGTGAGGAACAAAACTTGATATATTCATGCAAGATGTTTCCTCAAAAATTGAACAAATACTCTATGTCAAAAACATCAGAGATAGAAGAAAAATTCAAATAGGAATCATCCTGTGTACTACTATGTATCTTATTTTATCTTTTAAAGGAAGCTCAAAAATATGGACTAGGTGAAAATATTAACAAATATAAACACAAATGAGAAGGGCGCAAACAAAATTTGATACATTTAAAATGTTTCCTCAAAAAGTAGACAAATGCTCTATGTCCTAATCATCAGGGATTGAAGCAAACATTTAAATCGGGATCAGCCTGTATATTTGATATTGGTCCTAGGATTTTTCTTGTTTTATTTATCCTATCTTTCGAAGATATGTAAAAAAATCAAAGAATTGCAAATATTAACAAATATAAACACAAATGAGAAGTGACCGAACAAAACTTGATAAATTCATTCAAGAGGATATCTCAAAAATTGGAAAATGCTGTTTGTAACATACACCTAGTATATAAGCAATAATCAAATAGGAGTTATCCTGTAAATGTGACGCGGGTCACAGAATTAAAAAAATCTATGTTATCTTACCTTTGAAGAAAATCTTATAAATTTAAACTACTTACGAATGTTAACAAATATAAAATACATACAAATATTAAGAAATGTAAACACAAATAAAAAAAAGCGAACAAACATGAGGAATTAATTTCAGAGATTAATCCTCAAAAATTAAACAAATATTGTATGTTAGAAACACTGGGGATAAAAGCAAAATTCAAATATAAATCATCCTGTAAATTTGACATTGGTATCAAGATTTTTCTTCTAATATAACTATTTGGTTAAATTTCAAGATTTTCGCTACTCTCGAATAACGATTAAAAAACCTTTTTTTACGCCAAAATCCAATTAATTAGTTAAAAGCTTACTTCTTGGTACAAAATTAATTTCTTCGGCCTGGAAATTAGTTTTTTCATTGAAAATTAATTAAAAACTAAAATTGGGTCGTTAGTTTTTTGGTTTTATTTCCAGGAATTCTATACATTTACTGGATTATTAGACTTTAAATAGGATTTTTAATCTGATTTTCAATTATAAATAAAATGTTTGGTTGAAAATTCATGTATTTTGTCAAAAAATATTCCTTTCTAACTAATAATTTAACTACACTCTTTTACTGGATGTTTTTTTGATAGACTTTTAATCTTTTTTGTGGAAAACTGTTTTTTTTTTTTGCTGAAAATGTAACTACTACGCTGAAAATTTATCTACTTTTTTGAAAATTTGCCTTTCTCAGTGAAAAATTAGTCTTTTTGGTTGAAAATGTAACTATTAGGTTGAAAATGCCATCAATAATTTAAATATTTGGTTCAAAATTCCTGTATTTATTTCAAAATTATTCTTTTTCGATATAAAAAAATTTGACTATTTTGTTTTAAAAAAATGTTTCGTTTGGGTTAAAATTAAAATACTTTAATTTTGTTGAAAATGTTTCTTTTTAAATTAAAATTTTCCTTTTGTTTGGTAGAAAATTAATTCTCTGGGTTGAAAATTCAACAATTTGGTTAACATTTTTTTTACTTAAGATTTATAATTTTAGTTCAAAGTTCATTTCTTTGGCAGAACATTTAACAAAGTTCGTTAAGAATCCGTTTTTTTGTTTGTTGAATTTAGATTTTTTTACTAAAAATGTAGCTTTCCCATTTTTTGTAAATAGTTGGTCTTTGCGAGTTGAAAATTCACTTATTTTATTGAAAACTAGTAATTTTTAGCTCAAAATTATTAAGAGATTTTTTTTTCTTTATTGATTGAAAAAATTTTCTTGGTTCAAAATTCAAATATTATGCTTCTAATTCGTATTTTTTGTTTAATTGAATAGGATTTTATTGAAAAGAATAATTTTTTTTCGGTGGAAATATCAACTAGTAAGGACGTCTTAAAAAAACGTATCCTTTTTTATTTTTTATTTTTAATGTGAACTGAATTAATATAATCCAATAAGAAAATCCAACCATTCATGGTCAGAAGTTACTTTTTCTGTTCGAAAAATCGTCCATTATGTTTTTAGTTCGTAATTAATTTCGTTTTGTTAAAAATTTCACTCGTTGGTTGAGATTTCATTTGTTTTCTTGGAAAAAACCACTTAGTTACAAGTCCATTTGCATTTTTTTAAAAATTCCTTTGGTTAAAGATTTATTTCAGTGGTTTACAATTAAATTTTTTTGTTGAAAATTGATTTTATTTTTGTGTTAAAAACTAATTTTTTGACCTTAAGGTATATTAAGAAAAAATTAAAATTGGATTAATTGGGTGACAATTCATCTAGCTTGAAAGAATATTTCTGTGCTTGGTTAAAAAACATTATTGTATATTGCAATTGAACTATTATGTTGAATTTTGAACCCTTTTCATTAAAATTATTTTTCTTTTTTTGGTTGAAGATTTATTTACTTCACTGTGTTATTTATTTCAAAAAATTAACAAAAAAATCTAAACTTTCTAAAAACTAACAAAATGCTTTTACGCATCTCCGAGCAAGAAATTTCTAAAAAATTCTTTCCCTTTTTACAAAGAATAAACTGTTTCGCAATTCAGAGTTTTACAAACAAATTAGTTTTCAACAAAGGAAACATACTAGCGCAGTTTTACTTTAGAATTTATTACTATAAAAATATTTGAATTTTTTGCATTGTTTTTATTAGGAAATATCTTGACTAGTCGAATTAGTTATTTATAATAAAGTATATTTTTTTAAAGAAAAAATGCTATGAAATCAAAACAATCTTTTTTAAGCACTCAAGTTCACACTTGCTCACACTGACGCTTCTCCAGTGCAAATAATTTTTTTTTAATTTGCTAAATAATTGCAATTTTCTGTGGAAAACAAGAAAAATATACAACCAAACCAAAGTTTTGAAAATCAAAAACAGAACTCTGTTTAAAATAAGCACATGAGGACCTATAATGATTTTAAGAATGTGAAAAATTCTTATTTTTCTCAACTTTCTTCTAACAATGACGAAAAATAATATTGTGAAAACGGAAACTTTTTGTAAAATATTTGTCTTTTTTGCTTGAAAATTCATAAATCTGGGAGAGAATTAAACAAAACAATTAAAAATGAGCTTTACGATAAAAAATGTAACCATTTTTTTAAAACTACCTTCTGCTTATATATTTATCTATTTTATTCAAAAATTGAACTATTTCGTTAACTAAAAATTCATCTTTCTTCATTGAAAATTAAGTTTTTTGTTGAAAATTCTTCTCTCCAGTATTAAAAGTCAAAAATTTTCTGAAATATTTAAAATCATAACTTGAATTTCCAAGAAATTTATAGATTTGTACAAAGTTCTTCGGTTTTCGTGGAATTAAACTGTTTCATAATTGTTTTTTTTTATTTAAAAGTAATCATTTAAATTAAAAATTTCACTGTTCCATTTTTGGTTAAACATTTTTAAAATTCAACTATTTAGTTAAAATTTTATGTATTTTGTTGACGATTCGCCTTTTGGTAAACAAGTAATCTTTTTTATTTCATACTTAAAATATTTAGAAAAAAATTCTACCCTTTTGTTAAAAGCTTAATTATTTTGATAAAGATCTACTTATTTTGTTAGAGTCATCTTTCCTAGTGAACATTCTCTTAATTGAAAATAAACTTTATGCTCGAACATTCAACTTTTCTAGTTGAAAATCCAACTATTTTAGAAAACAGTTTGATTCCAGCAAAACATAGAGCTCCGCATGTAAACAGATTAATTATTATCAAGAAAACAATTGCATTTTTCACCAAAAACTTAAGATTTCAACAGAAGAGTTGAATTTACAATATAAAAATAATTTTCTCTATAAGATTTAAAAAAATTTGCATCCAAATTTTTTGATTTTCCAGCTGAAAAGATGAATTTTCTTTTTTTTTTATTAATTGAATTTTTCATTAGAAAATATGAATTTGCAACAAAAATGTCTAGTTTTAACCAAATGATTCCAATTTTAACTAAATAGTTTACTTTTCAACCTAAAAATTATTTTCAACGAAACAGTTGAATTTTCCCCAAAAAATGTAACTTTTCAACGAAATTGTGAAATTTTAAACAAAAAACTGAATTTTCAACTAAAATGATTGATTTTCTACCAAAAAGGATGACTTTTGAGCAAAATACAAGAATTTCCAAACGAATATTTGAATTTAAACTTAAAATAAAATTTCAGCAAAAAAAAGATTTTATTTCGAAGCAAAGTATAGAATTTTATACCAAAATAGTTAAATTTGTAATCCAAAAAGAGAAATCTTCCACAAAATAGTTGAATTTTAACGCAAAAAGTATGAAGAATGAACTTTCAATAAAAAATAATTAGATTTTCTTATTTCATTCGATCTCTAAGTCTCTAAAATCTTATAGTAAGATTTAGAATAGGAAGAGGGGGGGGGGTGAAGAAATATTACCTTATCTTAGATGGGAGAGGGGAGATAAAAACTTTCAGAAAAAATCTAACATAATTTGTGGATGACTGCGAAATAAAAATATAAATTTATCCTTTTAGCTTCAAACATACTTCGATGACTCGTCAAAGTTTCTCTTGGACTATTCACTCATCTGTGAAATTTACACGAACATCTTCTCCTTTCTGATCATCATGTGCATCATTGCTATCTTTGATAAGTAGGTATTATTCTTTATTTTATTTTATTAGGTTAGGTACTATAATGGCATGGGGGTCAACAGCCCATGCGAATTTCGGAAAATAAATATGGCGAGAAATGCCCCCCCCCCCCGCTCTGCATGTCATATTAGGAGTTTAAATAGGTCGTTGAAACCTACCCTTTTCATAATTTAACTGACCTAATCCCTATACTTCTCCTAAGGCATTTTAACCAGTTTCTGGCTTTCCCAGCTTCTTCCTCCTTAACTTCCAACTCTCCTTACTTTCCTTTACACTAATGTTTTCTTTACATCCCTTACTTGCCCACCAATCACTTCCTCTCTGCTTTCACATACTTCTCATCACATCATTTTTATCTACTGTCCCTCCTCATCTTTACCCCACTTCCGCTCCTCACATTACCCCACATTTCCCCTACCAACCTTCACTTTATTACCACTCATGGCTTATATTTTCCGTTCCCTGATTTCTCCTCACTTTCTCTATTTCTTTGCCTCTTATCCCGCCTCAATCTTTGTAGTTCTGCTTTCCTTATGTCTCCTCACTTCCCCTAATTTCTCAGCCCTTACTTGACATACTCTTTTTTCCCATTATTTCCGTCTATTCTTCGCGTTACTCGTATCAAACCTGTTAATACCACTGTGACCGCTACTTTCCCTTCCCTCAATTCTCCTCGCTATCTCTACCCATCTGATATTAATATTATGTCATTATCGTCTACTTCCCCTCCTTTTATTTCCTTTACTCCCTCTCCATGCACTGGTCCTTCTGACTCTTACTGCCCCTCCTTACATTACCCTGCGTTAACCCTACCATCCCACCCATAATTATCCATCGCAAACCCTACTTTCCCTTCTTCTGACTTCTCCTCGCTTTCTCTACTTTTCCCCTTCTAATCCTGCCTCAGTTTCTGTAGTTCTACTCCCCTCACATCTTCTTAGATCACCACTCTCCCTAATTTCCTCACACCTAGTTTAATTCCCCTTTACTAATTTCTATCACTCCCTTTTCCTTAATTTCTACTAGTTCTCCTCCCATTACTTCCATCCACTTCCCCTTCTCGCATTTCCTCTACTGGCCTTACTATCATTTCCCAATGTTTACCCTCCATGCACTTCCTATGCTTGTAAAAGGAAGGCGTTATAAACTATAAATTTTTACTAAATGTAACAAAATTTTTTTTTATTCAAGTGAAAATTTTTAGTGAACATAAATGTACAAAATTTGGTTATAATTTTGTCCAACTTTTAATCACAAAAATAGAAAGATTCATATATGCTTTACAGCTACTTTTTAATCATATCTTTTCTATATTTTTTCTGACAAGAACTATGTTATAAATACTTTTATTTGAACAAAGAAATATTATTAAATGAATCAAAACTTTCTAGAAAATTAAAAATTTTTTTCGTAAATATTTTGAATACAAAGTTTGCTGCACGTCTACAGACGTTGCAATTATGAAAAGGGAAGTAGGGTTATTGAGAGGAAATAATTTAAGGAGATGTTGAGAAATACTAGGAAGTGAAGTAGACGATTTGGGATAAATAAGGAAGAAGAAGTAGGGGAAATAAAGAAGAAATTAGGTAAGGAGGTAGAGGAATGAAGGATGGCGGTGTGGGGATTTTAGAGGAGAGTAAGTACGGAAAATGAGAAAAAATTGAATGAAGATAAGTGAGGTAAGATATAGGAAATGAGGATAGAGACGTAAGGGGAATAAATTGTGAGAAAGTTTCGGAGGTGAGGGTAGAGTAAAGAAGAAGAAATCGAGAAGTTTAGGGAAATTGAAGGAGAGAAAGGGAACAAAAACTAGAGGAGTGTACATGACAAAAATTATAGGAGGGAAAGTAGGAGAAATTAGAGGAGGGGAGGTAAAGGAATCAAGCGGAATTCAGGAGAGGGGAAGTATCGTACTTGAAGGAAGTAAAGTGGGTGAGAGGTGATGAAAGGAAAGGAATTATGCAACTTGAGGGGGAATGAGGGATCAGGAAGTAGGTATAGTGAGTGGAAATTAGGGTAGAGGAAAAATAGAAAATGAGAGAAAATAAGGGTTAAGAAATTAATGGACACGAGAAGAAATAAAGGGAAGGCAAGCAGCAGTAAATGAGCTGGGGGTAATGAAAGGAGGAGAATTATGGAAATTCAGAAAGAATGAGGGCTCGGGAAGTAGGTAAAGTGAGTGAAAATTAGTAGAGAAGAAATATAGAAAATGAGAGGAAATAAGAGTTCTGGAATTAATGCAATTCAGAAGAAATGAAGAGAAAGGAAGTAGAACAAGTGAAGGGGGAGAGGTGAGTAAGTTTGAGAAATAAGGAGAAATGAATTTGTGGAAAAAGTAGGAAAAATAAGGAGAAATTAGAGAAAGGAAATAAGAGGAGGGAAACCAGATATTTGAAGAAAGTAAAGGAGGTGAGGGGTAATAAAATGTAATTATGAGTAATTGTGAAAATTGATGAAAAAGGGGACTCGGGAAGTAGGTAAAGTAAGCGGAAATCAGTGGAGAAAAAACATAGAAAATAAGAGGAAATAAGAATTAAAGATGTAATGGAAGTAAGGATAAATGAAGGCTAGGGAAGTACGAGGGTGGATTGATAAGTTTCCGGCCTGACCAAGAAAAACAACGTTTTTAAGAATTTTTTTTTTTATTTCTCAACATAATCTCCTCCAAGGCTG
>NC_046659.1:108742611-108747432 GCF_010883055.1 Belonocnema kinseyi
CTACAAGCTATCTAAGGATGGTACTATAGAACGCCACCTCAAGGTAGGCCTAGTGGCGCCATCTCTTGGTCAGACCGGAAACTTATCAATCCACCCTCGTAAGAGAAGTGAAGGAGGAGAGGTGAGGAAGTAGAGGAAATAAAGAGAAATTATAGGATGGAAATTAGGGAAGGGAAAGTATAGTATTTTCATTAAATAAAGGAAAGGAGGGGTGAAAAAAGGGGGGAAATTATATGAATTAAGGGGGAAAGAGGAGTCGGAAAGTATATAAAGTAAAAAGAAATTAGGAGAGGGAAAAAATAGAAAATGTAGGAAATGAGAGGAAATAGGAGTAGAGAAAGTAACTGAAGTGAGGGGAAGTTAAGGGAAGGGGAGTAGAAGAAGTAAAAAAGGTAAGAGATGAAAATAGGTGAATTAAAGAAACATGAGAGGAGAGGAAGTAGGAGAAGTGAGGGAAAGTGATGGAAGGGGAAGTAGGGAACAGAATAGCCCGAGATTGGCTGACAAGAAAGTAAGCGGTTTGTTACCGGAAGTTGCTAAGGCGACATCACGTCCATGTGGGATGATATCGATAAAGTAGAAGTTTAATAGAAGTCATTAAGTCTGGTTTTATTGTAAAATTAACGAGCACTGATTCCATTAAGATTTGACCTCGCTCATCTGGATGGGGACAATCTACGAGAGATCTACATCAATGAAGCTAAATCTGCAGTAGCAATTCCCTTGTATTTGATCACATTCTGCTTACACCAAGTATCTCTAAGGGTCGATGATAAACTCTCTCTGATATACTACAATGCGAGTGATAGTGGTATCAATGAAACGGCTTTGAAAAGCGTAGGTACCTTTAACCTCTTATTATCCACTTAAATAAAATAATCTTAAATTTTTATAAGCGTGCAAAAATTAGGGAAGTCATTTCTTCCTTTTACCTAAAGTCGCGAATTTATTTGTCTTGTCCAACAACGCTAACTTTTACTACTAGAGCTGAGTGCAATTTTAAAAGTGGAAACGTTTTTTTTTTTATGATCGTAATACTTTCAGGTATAACGATTTAGTGCAGAGCATTTACTTTGACCAAATAAAATTGTTTTATGGATTTACAAAATAAGAAATATTTTTTTCCTAACTTTCCCGACGTAACTTTTTTAAGATCTTCAAGTCGACTAAAGAAGAGTCTAAGTCAGAGTAGTAACTATCTAGCAATAATTTACAGCAGGCTGAAGTAAAAGAATTGTCTATTTTATTTCAGATAAATTAAAGAAAAAGTCCATTTTCTCGTTATTCGCAATGATTAGTTATTTGAGATTCATTTAATAAAAACAATATTTAAAGACGAATGCAGTTATTTTGTATTTCAAACTGAATTGGCTCAATTTTTTCCGCAGAATCAACCAAATATATCTTGCCAATGACTCCTTACTGTCACTTTTTTTCAAATTAACAACAGTTTTTAATTATTTGAATATTATTTCTAAACAAATTTTAATTTTTAACATTATTTCACGAACCGGTCCAGTTTTGTTGTGGAATAACTAAGAATGTATTTTCAATGACTAATCACTGTAATTTTGTTTAAATTGGTAAAAAATATTAGAAATTGTGAATGTAAGAACTGTTAATATTCTAAACCATATTTATAAAAAAATTCACGGTTTAACTATTTTCCCATGATAAAAATTAACTTTTTTTGGTATCAACAATAAAAAGCCTCGTCAATAACCGCGGTAATAATTCATAAAATCACATAAAATCATTCACATTCGTAAACATTTTATTAAATTACATCAAACATTTATTTGGTCTCCCTGAAATTCCATGAAAAGATTCTCGAAATTCTTATTAAATCCTATGAAATCTTTTAAAATCTTATTAAATCAGAAAAAATCCTTCAACTCCATGAATATTTTTATAAATTTCACTAAATAGTTATTGAAATCTCTTTACATCCCTGGCAATTTTATTAAATCAAATAAACTCACTAAACTTAAAAAAATATATTATTCTGATTTAATAAAATCCATTGAAATCCATAATTTCATAAAAACAGTTCTAATCTTATTAAATCACACAAATTTTATAAAATTTATTGCAATATTTGAAATTTATTAAAACTTTTTGTAAATTTAATGAAATTCCGTAAAATCCCTTGATATCCATGAAAATCTCTCACATTTTTTTTCAAAATGATTCATATAAAGTCTTTTGAAAGTCCTTGAACTCGCATTCTATTATAAATTTATTTAAATCTTTCAATTTTTAATGAAATAAGGTAATAATTTTTGAAATCCCTTAATATATTATTAAGTAACCGAAAATCCGATAAAATCCCTGAATATTTTATTAAATTAAATTAAATATTTATTTAAAATTCTTGAAATCACTGGTAATCATATTAAATCACTTAAAGTCACTAAAATCCCTAAAAAGCTTATTCGTTCATATAAAATACTTTGAAATCCCTGGAAATCCTATTTTTTTTAAATGCTTTAAAATCTTTAAAATTCCATGAAATCTCTTTAAATTTCATCATTTCCATTGAAATCCCTGGAAATTTGGTTAAATTACATAAAGACCTTTAAATAATTGAATATTTTATTGAATTTCAGGAAATTATCTATTAAAATTTCCTAAATTATATTTGATGAAATTCTCGAACATCTTATTATATTACATAATTCCCTAAAAACTCTACAAATCTGTTAAAATCACATAAGATTCATAGAAACGTCATCAGAATTTTCAATATTCTCTGAAATCCCGTGAAATCACTTGATATTCCTGAAAATCTATTAAATATTTCTTGAAATCCGTGAAAATATTATTGAATAAGATAAAATCATTTGATTTCTCTTAATATTTAAAAGAATTCCATGAAATATTTAATAAAATTCCGTGAAATCCCTGGCAATCTTCTTAAATAACAGAATCACTGAAATTTTGTGATATTTAATAAAATTTCAGAAATCCCTGCAAATCTGATTCATTTACACAAAATCCATTGCAATTTCCTGGGAAGCTTATAAACTAACATAAAATACCTTAAAATCACTAGAAATCTTTTTTTTTTTTAATTATTTGAAATGTTTGAAATTTCCTATAAATCTTATTAATTCACATAAAATCCCTTAAAATCATATTCTTTTATTAAATTTTTTCAATTTTATTAAATTCAGTAACATTTCTTTAAAAGCTTAAAAATTTCAATAAATCACATAAAATTCTTTGAAATCCCAGAATATTTTTTTAATTCTATGAAATATCTATTGAAATTCCTTGAATTTTCTGGAAATCTTCTTAAATCACAGATTCACTGATATTTTATTAAATCTAAGAAATCCTCAAAATCTGATTAATCCACACAACATCCTTTGAAATCCCTTTAAATCCCATTCTTGTGTTGAAATCGTTTAATTTTTTATTAGATCCAGTAATATTCCTTTAAATGCCTTAAAAAATCATTAAATCACATAAAATACTTTGAAATCCCTGAAATTTTTTTTGAATTCCATGATATATCTATTGAAATTCGTTGAAATCCCTGGCAATCTTCTAAAATCACAGTCACTGAAATTTTTATTAAATTTAATAAATCCTTGATATTCTGATTAATTTATATTAAATCCTTTGAAATCCCTGGAAATATTAATATATTACATAATCGTAATATAACATAATTTTAAAATTCTCTTAAATTTGTGAAATTCCTTGAAATAACTTGTAATCATCTAACCTAACATAATGTCATTACAATTTTGGAAAATTTTAATAAATTTTATGAAATCCTGGGAATTCCATTCTTCTGAAATTTATTATACTCTTAGAAATTTCATGAAATTCATCAAATCTTCTAAAATCCTTAAAAATTCTAATAAATTACAGAAGATTTAAATCCCTGAATATTTATTGGAATTCCTTAAAATCCCTAGTAATCCTATTAAATCACATAAAATAATAAAAATCACGTAATTACATTAGGTCTATCGAAGCATCCTTGGAATTCTTATTCAATTTAATAATATATTTTGAAAAAAAATTTAATTTAATGAAATCTCGTAAAATTTCTTAAAAATTTAATTAAATTCTATCACGTCTCTTGATAATACCGAAAATCCTATTAAATCAGGTCAAGTAGTTTGAAATCCTTGAGAACCTCAAATCTCCTGACACTCTTGGGAATCTTAATAAATCACCAAATATTCTTTAAATCCCTGCATGTTTTATTAAAGTCCATAAAATATTGATTAAAATTCTTTTTACATGCACTCACTAAACATTTTTAAAATTTGATTCAATTTTGTGAAATCCTGGAAATTCCATTCTTTTGAAATTCCTTTCAATGTTTGAAGTTTCATGAAATCTAGTAAAAATTTTTGAAATATCACAGAATTTGATTGAATCACCTAAAAATCTTCAAGTTCCTGGATATTTCATTAAATTCAAATACAAAATTTCATCAAATTAAATGAAATCTTGGAAAATCTTATTAAATCACATCTAATCCCTTTAAATTTTCTAGAAATATTAATTTCCATAAAATCCTTTTAAATCTTTTGAAAATCTTGAGTTCCATGAAAGAATACTAAAAATTCTTATTAAATTCTATGAAATCTTTTGAAATTTTTCATAATTTCTAAAATTCCATGAAATCCCGTGAAATTTCTTTTATATTTCTTTATATTGCTAAAAATTGGATTAAATCACATTAAATGCTTTAAATTTCCTAACAGTCTAATAATTCTCATAAAATATCTTAAAAAATTTCTGTAAACGTTTCAATGAATCACATAGAATCCTTCAAGTTTTAAATTTTTTCCAATT
>NC_046659.1:108747532-108749814 GCF_010883055.1 Belonocnema kinseyi
GAATTTAATAAAATATTTAGTTAGAGGATTTTATGTGATTCAATAAAATGTTTAGGGATTTCATGAAAGTTCAGAAGATTTCGAGGAATTAAAAAACAATAGGATTTCCGGGATTTCATCAAATTCAATCAAACTTTTCAAAATTTTAGTGACCTTATGTGATTTAAGGAGATTACCAGGGATTTCAAGGAATTTCAATAGATAATTTATGGAAATTAATAAAATATTCGGGGATTTATAGGATTTTATGTGATTCAATCAGATATTCAGCGATATTAAGAGATGTGATAGAGAGATTTAAGGATTTAAAAGAAATTTTTAACGATTTTATGGAAATGCATAAGATTTTAAAAAAATTCCAAGGGATTTTATGTGAATTAATATGATTTCTCGAGATTTTATTCAATTGGATTAAAATTTTCAAAATTTTAGTGACATTATGTGATTTCATAAGATTGCCTAATTTCCTAAAATATTTAGGAATTTAAAGGATTTCATGTGATTAAATAAAATGTTCAGGGACATCCAAGATTCCCACGGGATTTTATGAAAGTTCAGAAAATATGAATTTCAAAAGAATAGGATTCTCCGAATCTCATTTAATTTTATAAAAATTTTCAATATTTTAGGGACTTTATGTGATTTTATAAGATTGGTGGAGATTTCAAGAAATTTCTATATATATTTCATGAAATTTAATAAAATATTAAGGGAGTTCAAGGATACTATGTGATTCAATAAAACTTTTAGGGATTTCAAGGATTTTCACGGGATTTCATGAAGGTTCAAAATATTTAAAGGTATTTCAGAAGAAAAGCATTTCATAAAATTTTCCAAAATTTTAGTGACTTTATGTGATTTAAGGAGATTACTGGAAATTTCAAGAAATTTCAATAGATAATTTATGGAAATTAATCAAATATTCGAGAATTTTAAAGGATTTTGTGTTATTTATTCAGATTTTTTGCGATGTAAAGAGATTTGATAGAATTCAATGAGATTATCATGGAATTTCACGAGCTTTGAATAAGTTTCAAAGATTTCAAAGGATTTCAAAGGATTTCAAAGGATTTCAAAGGATTTCAAAGGATTTCAAAGGATTTCAAAAGATTTAATAAAATTTAATAATAATTTGAATTACTTTATGTGATTTCAAAAGATTGCTGGAGATTTCAAGAAATTTCAATATATATTCCATGAAATTTAATGAAATATTTAGTTTATTTAAGGATTTTATATGATTCAATAAAATTTTCTGGGACTTTAAGGATTTTCACGGGATTTCATAAAAGTTTAAAAGATTTAAAGAAACATTAAAAGAATAGGATTTCCATGAAATTCATGAAATTTTCAAAAACTGCAATGAGTTCATGTGATTTAAGGAGATTACCAGGAATTTCAATGGATAATTTATGGAAATTAATCGAATATTTCGGGACTTAAAGTATTTTGTGTGATTTAATCAGATATTCAGCAATTTAAAGAGATGTGATAGAATCCAATGAGATTTTTAAGGAATTTCACGGCATTTCATGGAATTTCACAGATTTCGATGAATTTTAAAAGATTTAATAGAATTTAATAAGAATTTCAAGGATTTTTTTATGGATCTCATTATTTTAAGGGAATGAAAAGGATTTTATGGAAATTTATAAGATTTCTAAAAAAGGCAAGGGAATTTATGTTAATTAATAAGATTTCCCGAGATTTCATTAAATGTCATCAAATCTTTCAAAATTTCTGTGACTTTATGTGATTTCATAAGATTACTGGAGATTTCGATGTATTTTTATATATATTTTATAAAATTCAATAAAATATTTAGGGAATTGAAGGATTTTATGTGATTCAATAAAATGTTTAGGGATTTCAAGGATTTTCACAGGATTTCACCAAAGTTACAAACATTTCAATGACATCATGTGATTTTAGGAGATTACCAGGGATTTCAAAGAATTTCTATGGATAATTTATGAAATTTAATCAAATATTCTGGGATATAAAGGTTTTTGTGTAATTTAATCAGATTTTGAGTGACATAATGAGATGTGATGGAATTCAGTGAAATTGCCAAGGAATTTCACGGGATTTTATGGAATTTCATAGATATAGAATAATTTAAAGGATTTTTCCATGGTTCTCACGATTTCCAGGGATTTAAAAGAATTTCATGAAAATGAATAAGATTTTTTTTAATTTTCAAGGGATTTTATTTGAATAAATAAGATTTCCCGAGGTTTCATTAAATTTGTTTAAAATTTCTTAAATTTCAGTGACTATAT
>NC_046659.1:108749914-108757165 GCF_010883055.1 Belonocnema kinseyi
TCTGGTAATCTTATGAAATCACAGTCACTAATATTTTTAAATTTTTATAAGAATTTCATGATATCCTGGAAATCCTATTTTTGCAAATTCCATTATATCTTTGGAACTTTCACGAAATCCCGCGAAAATTCTAGAAATCCCTACACATTTGATGGAATCGCATAAAATCATTGTACTGTCTAGTTATTCTATTAAATTCCATAAAATAAATATGTAGAAATTTCTTAAAATCAACTGAAATCTCTTATTTTTTTTTTTTAATTATTTAAACTCCCTATTGATGTTCCCGATAATTCTGATAAATAGCCCAAAGTCATTAAAAGTCTCTAAATTCATAATCAAATTATAATTTCCAAAATTCCAATTTGAAAATTTAAATACCAGCTCTATGGCTACCATCATCATTCAAATTTCCATGGCGGCAAGTCGTTATGCGAGTTTGCTAGTGATTCAGTCGTAATAATCGTTTAATTTCCGCTTTTAGTACTTGAGTGGCGACTAAAATCTTGTTCTGTTTTGATAGTAAAAGTCCCTGAAGCGTAATTTATACAGCTTTGAAATGTACCGAAAAGTTTTTGCCATCAAGAGCAAAATCATATCAATGGCGAATTTAGGGGAGGGAAGGGGGTGACCCTCCTAACTTCAAGGCATGAAATTTAAACTGTAAAAAAATATTTTAAAAACATTTCTTAACTGACATTAGTATCAATATTATTTATTTTTGTTCGGCAATTAATTTTCAATAATTATATATATTCTTTAATTAAAATTAAAATTAGACATTTTTATAGTTCGTTCTGGACGGACTCACCGTACTCTCCTTAAATCAGTTCTGGCTTAAACAATCCATTTTATTATTTGTAAATTTGATATTTTAAATTACCTTAATTAATTATAAGGTCAATATAAAAATAATTCTAATCAAAAAATCTTCTTTAAAGTTAATACTATAACCATACGAATGATTTTATTTTAAATTAGAAAAAAGATTTAATTGAACCAAAAAAACAAAAAGAGTTTTTAAAAAAATATTTAAATTCTTGACAAAGAAAGAGTTTTGAGTCCTTAAAAAAGAAAACTTCATTAAGAGTGCAGATTTTTTAAGTCAAAAAAGATGAATTTTGAACCTTGAAGATTATTTCTCTACTATGAGCAACTTTTCAAAAATATATATGAATTTTTAAACAAAAAGTAGAATTTTAAGAAAAAAAGACGAGCGTTAAACGAAACGTTTGAATTTCTATTCAAATAATTAGATTTTTGAAGAAAATGATAAATTTTCCACAAAGAAAAATAATTGCTAATTAGGCCAGATATATTATTAACAAAATGCATCAATTTTTAACAAAATAGTTGCATTTTTTACCATAAAGATTTTTTCTGACAAAACAGAGCAATTTTTAACAAAACAGATAAAATTCTAACTAATTAGTTGACTTTTTAACCAAGAAGATTGATTTTCTACTAAAAAGAAGAATTTTGAACAAATTGAATACATTTTTATCCGAACAGTTGATTTTCCAAACTAACATAATCAGTTCTTAAGCAAAAATGAAGAAGTTTTATTTTGTTTGAAAAAAATAAGGCCTTGCTATAAAAAGACGAATTGTGTACAAAGTATTTGAATTTTCTACTAAACTATTGAACTAAAAAAATGAATTTACTAAAGTAATAAATTAAATTTAATTTTTTACTAAACATTAATAAGTTAAATTTTCACTTGAAAAATATAAATTTGAATTAAAAAAAACATGAATCTCGTAAAACACAGTTAAATTTTTAATCAAGTAATTACATTTTAAACCAAAACTATAAATTTTCAACCAATAGGATTAATTTTCTACTAAAAAGGAAGATTTTTCAAAAAATCACATAAAGTTGCAACGTTATACTCGATTTTTTAAAAAACATAGATCAAATTCTAACAATCAATGGAACACCTGGATTTTCATTTGAATAATTCATTAATTTTGAACCAACAAGTTGATTTTTTAACCATGAGGCTTATTTTCCACGAAAAAGATAAACCTTTAACAAACTATAGAAAATTTAAACGAAATAGTTGAATTTCTAAACTAAAAAATCATTTTTTAACCCAAAATTGAATAGTTAAATTTGGACTTGAAAAAATTAATTTAAAATAAAGAAAAAGGAATTATGATACAAAAAAGTTAGCTTTTCTACCGCATAGTTGAATTTTTTACTCAATTATTAAATATTCAAGACAAAAAGGAGAATTTTCCAGACAAATCAGTTGAATCTTAAAGCCGAAAATATAAACCAAAAAATCCTTTTTTAACGAAAAAGTTAAATTTTCAGGTACAAAACATATTAATTTTTACCTCAAAAAAAAACTCTAACAAAGTTTTTCAAATTTAGAAAAGATTTCTCTATTAAAATTATAAATGTTTAAAAACAAAGAATGAATTTTTAAGAAAGTAAGTTAACTTCCAAAGAAAATGTTGAATTATAAACCTGAAAAGATGAATTTTTAAAAGAAAATCTAAATGCTGATATTTCTACCAATAACGAGTTTTATTTAATGTAAAACATATAATAATTTAACCGAAAACATTTGTTTAGCCAAATAGTTGAATTCAGAACCAAAAAGATGACTTTTTAACCAAACAATTTGATTTTTAAATAAAGCAAACGAATTTTTAACCAGAAATATCAATTTTCTATAAAAAGACGATTTTTCAATGAAACAGTTGATTTTTTTTTTACCTAGAAACAATTAGTTTTTAACCGGAAATGAAACAAATAAATTTTATTTAAAAAAAAAAAAATTTTTAATTGAGAAAAGCGAATTTTTTCACAAAACAGTTGATTTTTCACTAAATAATTGTATTTTTTATCAAATTGTTGAATTTTAAAGCCAAAAGGACGAATTTTCAAATTGAAAATATAAATATTTTACGAAAAAGTTAATTTTCATACAAACGATTGAATTCACAATTTAAATTATGAATCTAACAAAAATATCAATTAAAAAAAATGTTTTAACTTTTAAGAAAAAGATTGAATTGGAAACATAATAATATGTGTTAATAATAACACATATTCTAGTAATGTTAAAAAGATGTATAAAAAATAGAATTTGATCAAAAAGGACAAATTTTTAGAAAAACAGTCTAGTGCTTAAAAAAACAGATTAATTTTTATTTAAACAGTTGTATTTTCAACAATAAAAATGGATTTTTAAAGAAGTAATTCGTCTTTTAATGAAAAAGTTGTATTGTCAACCTTAAAATTTGAATTTTCAATAAAAAATATACTAATTGATATTAAAAGAAAAGATTTTAATTTGAAAAAACAGGATACAGCTAAAAACAATGTTTGAGCAAAATAGTTGAATTCTTAAAAAACAGATTAATTTTGTACCAAGCAGTTACTTTTCTCAACAAAAAAATTTGATTTTCAACTAAAGAAGGTAAATAAGAAATAATAATTTTCTAAAAAAAATAATTAATTTTCAATTTAGAAAAGAATTTTTTATCATAAAACCTGTAAATTTTCTACCAAATAGTTGTAGTTTTCACCAATTTATTGATTTTTAAGCCAAAAGGACTAACTTTCTACACCACAGTCGAATTTTCAACTTAAAAATATTAGTTTTTAATAAAACAAAAAAAATTTGAACGAAAAAGTTAATTTTTAAACAAATAGTTCAATCTACAACTGAAATTATGAATCTTCAATGAAAAAAATGAATTTTCAAGAAAGTATATTCAACTTTTAACGAAGAATTTGAAATGTAAACCAAAAAATATAAATTTTCAATAAAAAATATACTAGTTGATATGAAAAATATAAATTTATTTGAAAAAACGCACAATATAATTTAACCACAAATGATATTATTCCCAAAAATAAAATAAATATTTTTTTATTGAATAACAATAATTTTCAAATAAGAAAAGAAAACTTTTCCATTAAACTATCAAATATTATATGAAATATTTGAAACTTCTGTCGATTGATTTCTTTTTTTAAGCCAAAAGGACGAATTTGTCACAAAACAGTCGAATTGTCAACTTAAAAATATCAATTTTTAGCCCAAGAATATAAAATCTTGACGAGAGAGTTAATTTTCGAGCAAAAAGTTGAGTTTTTGACTACATTTAAAAAAAAAAGAAATTTAAATAAAGCAGTTGATAAGGTTCAGATTTTTTATGAATTTGACTATAATGAAAAAATATAATTAAAGTGTCATTTATCCTCTTATTTTAATCAATTTGATAAGTCATTTTAAATCATAACTTGTAGCTGGCAATTCTTAACCGACTTTAGATTTTTTTCTTAGAAAAATTTAGCATTAAATTGTGAAGAGATTTATTTGGCTTGATTAAAATATTTTATTTTGCTTAAACATTTATTTCAATGCAAAGAGTAAAGGAAAAGTCGATTTTTTCGTCTTTTTTTTGTTTATTTTCGTGAAATTTTGTTTTCTATCATCAACATTGCCTAAATTTATGCACGAAGATAGTTGAAAGCAGAAAAAATGTGACATTGTTGAGTTAATCTTTATAAACAAATTAACTCAACAAATAATTGACACTATGGATTCTTTGTTTGCAAAGTAAATTTTTGCATTAAAATTACTTCCTACTACCAACAAAAATAATACTTAATCATGAAAATTTGTCATCCCATATTTTTTATTAATTTTATAAACAATTTATATAAACAAATTCCCAGTGTTTACATTTAAAGGTATAGAGAAATTGTTTTATCTCCTAATTCTCCCCAAATTATCTTTCCAGTGATGTTCAATAATGCAAAATTATTATTCGATATTTTTCATAGATTTTATAAACAAATTATATAAACAAATGCCTAGGGCAAAAATTTAAGGGCCGAAATAAATCGCTTTTTCTCTTAAATTTTCTCAAATTATGTCGCCAGTGATGATAAATGATAAAAAAATATCATCCGTTTTTTTTGTTAATTTTATAAACAAATATCCAGTGTGGACATTTAAAGGGCGAAAGAAATTGCCCTCTTTCTTAAATTTTCTCAAATTATGTAGTCAGCGATGATAAATGATGAAAAAATATCATACAATATTTTTCATTAATTTCATAAATAAATTATATAAACAAATTATATAAATAAATGTCCAGTGTGGACATTTAAAGGGCAAAACAAATTGCCTTTTTTCTTAAATTTTCTCAAATTATGTCGCCAGTGATGATAAACGATGAAAAAATATCATCCGATAATTTTTATAGATTTTATAAACAAATGTCCAGTGTGGACATTTAAAAGGCGAAAGAAATTGCCTTTTTTCTTAAATTTTCTCAAACTATATCGCCAGTAATGTTTAGTGATGGAAAAATATCATCTGATATTTTTTATTATTTTCATAAAGAAATTATATAGACAAATGAGCTGTGTGGACGTTTTAAGGGCGAAAGAAATCTTTTTCCCTCTAATTTTCCCTAAATTAAGTCGCCAGTGATGTTAAATCATGAGAAATTATCATCTGATATTTTATAATTAATTTTATAAACAAATTATATAATCAAATGTATATGTTGCTCATTTTAAGGTCGAAAAAATCGTTTTTTCTCCTAATTTTTCTAGAATGCTGTAGCCAGTGAGTTTTAAAGGTGGAAAATTATCATCCAATATTTTTTATTTATTTTGCAGACAAATTATACACAGAAATGTCTAGTGTGCATTTTTGAAGGCCGAAAACATCCTGTTTACGAAATTAATAAAAAATATGAAATAACAAAATATTGCGAACAAACATCATTGGTGACATCATTTGAGGAAAATTAGAAGAAAAAAAGAATTCTTTGTTGCTTTCAATTGCCTAAATTGTAATTTTTTTATATTATTTGTTTATAAAATTATAAAAAAATATCAGATGATAATTTCTCAACAATAAAGATGATTGGCGACATAATTTGATGAAAATTAAGAGAAAAACAAATACTTTCTGCCTTTAAATGTCCACAGTAGGTATTTGTTTCTATAATTTGTTTATAAAATCATTAACAAATATTGTACGAGAACATTTTTATGATCAAGTATTATTTTTTCGATGAAAGTAAGTAATTATAACGCAAAAATTCACTTTACAAGCGAAGAATTCATAATATAGACTATTTGTTAAGGTAATTTGTTTATAACAATTAAATTAACAATGTCCTAATTTTTTTGCGAAACAAAAAAAAAAGAATTTTTCTTGACTCCTTGCGTTAACATAAAAGTTTACACAAAACAAATGAAAAAGTCAGGCTATATAAATCTATTCCACAATTTAATTTTGAATTTTTGTAAAAAAAAATCCAAAGTCGGTTAAAAATTTCCAGCTACAAATGATTTTGAACTCAGTTTTTTCATTTCATCCCATTGTTCGCTCTTGCGTGAATGTTAGTTTCTATTTCAATGTTTGTTTTACCATCAACCTTTTTTCATTCACCATTTCCATTCACTATCGGTTTTTCAGTTTACCAACGTTGAAGTTCCTCTCGACGAAATGATGACCTGGCAGAGAATGACACTATCAAAGGATGTTCTCGCCGTGTTAGCTTGGCTCTTTGTTTCCCTTGGTACTCGAGATGACATGTTGTTGGTACACATCGAAACCATGGAGAAATATGCCGAGAATCTGCCCCCAACGAGATGAATCTATCGATCCAGCTGACTAAGTGAGAATCCAAAAACCGCATTGAAATGTTTTAATTTTTTAATTTTCAGGCTCTAAATCCGCAATGGAGCCCGTGCCAAATGTACTAATAATGTTTTTTTTTGTAAAAAAATCTATAAACAAGGAGCGGAATAAAGCCACTGTGAAGTCAGTTGAGGAACGCAGCTCGATTCTCACATTCGGTGACAGCTGGCTCGGCAGGGGGTGGAGTAGCAACGTGCGCGCGCACGTCAGGCACACACGTTTCTATACGCCCCCCTCTCAACTAAACCAGTTGTCTCCACTTGTGAGAGCCGAGCTGTCTCCCTCAACTAGCTTCACAATGGCTCTAATCCGCCCCTTATGTATAAATATTCTTTTTTTTTTGTTGTAATTTTGTACCTGTAGATAAACAATTTACAAGAAAATCAAATTTTTTGTTATTTTCTAAAAACCAAAGCCACATGATATTGTTTTATTCAATTATAGGGCTTAGAAAACACTTCGCAATAATTGTGAGAAATATTTATTTTATTTATTTTATTTTATTTATTTCATTTATTTTATTTATTTTATTTATTTTATTTATTTTATTTATTTTATTTATT
>NC_046659.1:108757265-108788077 GCF_010883055.1 Belonocnema kinseyi
TTTATTTTTATTTATCTAAAACTGTTGTTTATGTTCTTGTTGTTAATTACCTTTCTCTGACTAGAGAAGTTGACGAAAATTTGTATATTTCCGCAAAAATCTCTATTTTCCAGCATTAGTAAAATGAAAAAGGTAAGGAAAATAATAAATTGTTTAAATAAAAATATTTTGTAAATTTGAATTGATTATTACCACACTCTAATTTGAAAATTAGGGAAACTTCGGAAATTACATAAAGAATTGCAAATTTCTAACGTTATTCAAGAGATTACTCTTAGAAATAATAATAAATTGTCGAGGCAATTATTTTTTTCACTTAAATTAATTTTTCCTTTACTTTAAGTAAAAACTTAAGGTTAAAAATTGATTTTCAACCATATAGAACGTATTTCCAATAAATTAATTTTAAACCAAAAATTTTCTAGAAAGAAATTCAGTTGTACAAAAAAACAAGAATTTTCGAAAAAATAATAAAAGCAACCTAAAAAAAACAATTTTTTAATGAAGTATTTCAACTTTAACCAAATAATTACATTTTTTCAAATTTATTTTCAAACAACAAAATTATTCGTTTTCAACAACAAAAGAAGAATTTTTAACAAAAGACCTGAATTTGAAAACTATTAGTGAAATTTTTAAATTAAAAAATATAAATATTGTTAATTGAGAAAAATAGATTTCTATCAAAGAAGGCAATTTTTTAAATAAAAATACATTGGTATTCGCATCAAATGTCGATTTTATGACTGAAGATGATAAAAATACAATTAAAAATTAAATAGGTAAATTTTTAATAAAAAAAAAATTTTTAACTAAAGAAAAAAGGAATTTTCAACTAAAAAGACGAGTGTTCCATTTAGAAAATAAATAATCTGCCCAAATTACATTAATTTTTAACTAAAATAGATGAATTTATAATGGAAAATGAAATAGTAGTTAAATTTACGGTCAAGAAAACTTATTTTTACAAAAAAAAACATTTTTAACTAAAAAGAAAACTGTTAAATTTTCAGTTAATGGAATTATTTTTAAAGAACATTTTCCTTAAAAAACATTAATTTTGAAGACAGAAAATTAATTATAATCTAATGGTTGGTACTTTTATTTATCAAAGTAGTTACATTTTCAAATAAACAAAAATTGTGAAAAAAACTTGTTGACAACATTTTTGAATTGTTAAGACGAATTTTTCACAAAATAGATGAAATTTTATCCTGGTAGTTAAATGGATTTTTGACCAAAAAATATAAATTTTTAATCGAAAAGTTAAAAGTTTAACCAAAAAAAATCAATTTATGATTATAAATTGAAAGTTTTATAAAGATAATTTTTCTAAACAGACAATTTTTAAACAAAATACGTTAATTTATGACCAAAGTGTTGAATTTCCTACTATACACGGATGAATTACATTTCAGAATGTATTAGTTGAATATTCAGTTCAAAAAAATTATTTACAGATAAAAAAAACAGGGTTTCAGCCCAAAAGAAGAATCTTCAATTTCGGAAATTAATGTTTTATTAGAAAACACATTGAAGTTAAACTAAGAAAGATAAATTTGCAATTAAAAATGAAATAGGTAAATTTTCAGTTAAAAAAATTGATTTTGAATTTAAAAAACATCGAATCTTTAACAAAATCCTTGAATTTCACGCCAAAATAGTCGAAGAAATTATTAAAAAAAAAGAATTTTCGTCAACATTTTCTACAAAGTAGATTAATCTTTTAGCACATAGTTTAATTTGAGAACAAAAATTTGAGATTTTCACCAGGAGAATTTGTTGTTGACCGTAAAAAAAATTAATTTTAACATCATGCATAAACTTAAAAGCAAGTAGTTAATCCAAAATCTATAAAAATTCAACCAAAAAGTCAAACGTTTAACTCAAGAAGATTATATTACAATAAAAAATGTAGTAGATAAATATTCAGGTGCAGAAAATAATATTTAAAAAATTCCAAAAAAAGATCATAAAATTACATAAAAGTACATCCATTTTTAACTGAAAAAGAGAAATTAGCAATCTAAAACTAAATAATCAAATAACCAGTTCAAAGCATGCATAAAAAAATGTTAACCATTTTTTTTTCAACAATTTTTAGTTCTCAAAAAGATTTTTCAATTATACACCAGAATGGTTGAACTGAAAAAGATAAATTTTGAACTGATAAGTGCAATGTTTAATTTTCATTTAAAAAATTATTTTATGTCATTATTATTATTATAATTACCTGTGGAAAAAATTTTTTTTCTGATGGATCAAAAACTTTTTAAATGTATAGTATATAAAGCGCATCTTTATAGAAAGCAAAGAATTCATGGAATTTATGGAATTCGTGAATTTCATAGAATTTACGGATCAAAAGGAATTCACGGAATTTCTATAAAGCTTCAGTGATTTCCTAAACTGATTTCATGGAATTAGCTCAATTCATGGAATTTAGGGAATACAAGGAATTCACGAAATTCAAAGAATTGATGGAATTCATGGAATTGATGGAATTCAATTAATTCGTGGAATTCACGAAATTCAATGAATTCATGGAATTTACGGAATTTAAGAAATTCCACAGATTCACAGAATTCCACAAATTTACAAAATTCATGGAATTCGCGGAATTCAAGAAAATCAGAAAATTCATGAATTTACGGAATTCACGAAATCCAAAAGAATCACTGAAATCAAGGAATTCGTGAAATTCAAAGAATTCAAAGAATTTACGAATCCAAGGAATTCACGGAACTCAGGGAATTCATAATATTTAAGAAATTCGCAGAATTAATGAACTTCACGGAGTTCATAGAATTCGAGAATTCATGGAGTTGACGGAAATGTTGGCATTCACGGTATTCATGGAATACACGGAATTAATGGAAATCACGGAATTCATAGATTTCAGGGAATTCACGGAAATCACGGAATTAATAGATTTCACGAAATTTATTGAATTAACTGAAAACATGCAATTCACGAAATTGTACTTATTCTTCAAATTGAAGAAAATCGTGGAATTTACTAAATTTACGAAATTTAAGGAATTCGTTAAATTTAATGAATTAATAATATTTAATAAAATCTATGAAATCGCGGAATGTGTTTAATTCATTGACTCCCAAGAATTCCTTGAATTGCATAAATTCCGAGACTCCCTTGAATTTCCGGAATTCCTTGAATTCTTTCCGATTCCATGAATTTCGCGAATTCTCTGTATCTAGCGAATTCCATGAATTTCGCGAATACTCTGTATCTAGCGAATTCCATGAATTTCGAAATTCCATCAATTTCGTGAATTACGGGTGTTATGCGGATTCCAATGATTCCTTTATTTCTGTGAATTACGCGAATTTCATCAATTTCGTGAATTCTAAAAATTCCATGAATTCCGAGAATTTCGCGAATTTCTGGAGTTCCTCGAACTCTATAAATGTCTTGAATTACATTAATTCCATAAATTTCATGGAAGCTTTAAATTTCATGAAAGCCATCAATTTCGCAAATTCCTTTAATACCATGAATTTCGCGAATTCCGTGATTTTCGATAACTTCTTCAAGTCCTTGAATTCTATGAATTCCATGAATTCCATTAATTTTGTGAGTTCCTTGAATTCTATGAATTATGAAAATTCCGTGACTTCTGTAAAATTTCATGAATTTCGCGAATTCCATAGATTTCGTTAATTCTTCAATTCCTTCAATATCATGTTCTCAATTTCATCTTACGCTTATAGTGTGCCTCGTGTACCTGAAATTTGGAAATTACTTCGAATCAACCTTTAAAGGGCATACTGTGTATAAAACACCCAGCGGCTTATTTGCGCTTTAACAAAACGTATGAAATTCTGGAAAATGGAACAAATGGCGCCAGTTTAACAAATGACATTTAAACCTATTTTTCTTTGTCATTTTCACATAATTTTGATTTTTATCATTTTTATACGCAGCTTAAGATCAATAAAATCGTTTATTCACCCAAAGTACGGTGTTTCATTTTTCATTGAATTGAAGATTTTATTTTTCAGAATAATACCTTTTTTTGAACGAATACTATAAGACTAATTTTATTTTTGAAGCGCCGTATCTCGGAAGTGCTCCGGTAAAATTTTAAGTAAGAATATCAAAAACTTAAAAAGTTATGAATTTTAGAGTGAAAGAAGTCATTCTTCAATTCTTTCCAAAAAGGATTTTTTTTAACTACTTTAAATTTCAAAAACCGTTGTAAAACCTTTTTCTGTTTAAACTAGATAGATTAAACATTGTTAATTGATTTTATTGTAAAAAAACTATCCCATACCGTCGGCACAGCACATATTTGAATACCTTTGGGTACCAAACACCCAGCATGCTCTTTATGTTATTTTACGGAAGTGTGCCCTTTAAGGGTTAACTGGATTACAAGCGGATTACTCTGGAATACAAGTAGGTCTCCCTGGATTATAGATAGATTACACTGGATTACAGTGGATTACAACATATTACCTTGTCGGATAACTGGGAAATCCACCTCTAAAATGAATAAACAGTTTTTTGAATTGACGTTTATTTGTAACAGAATAGCAATTGATATGTACAATATTTATAAAGTTTGCCTAAGTACTAACAATATGTATATATTTATAATATTTGTTTAAATATACATACATGTATAGTATAATAATCTAATAGGTTAATAATAGCGCAAATAGCAAAACACAACGAGACAATAAAGATGCAATCGTCTCTGGAAAATGCGATTTTGTTTTTCGATAAATATAAAAGACGCACATAACAGACAATAGAAAAACGACACCTCATTAATAAGATTGTATACTTTTCAATATTCACTAGGGTGGGCCAAAAGCTAAAAATCATATTACACCATATAACATCAGTAATCATGTCACATTGGTAATAATATTACATCTTAATGTAGGAGTAATCATATTACATCTTACTACATCGGTAGTCATATTACATCATATACCATCATTACTCATATGACGTCAATAATCATATTACACCCTATTAAATTAGTAATCATATCACACAATACTACTTCAGTAGTCATATAACATCATATTACATCAGTAATAATATTACATCATACTGCGTCAGCAGCCATGTTATATAATAATACAACAGTAATCATATTACATCATACTACATCAGGAACCATCAGAAACGTCATAAAAAGGTTGATATGTAATCAAGAAATGGTTCGAACGTATTTTGTTATTTTATTAAAAAGAACGTCATCAAAATTTCTTAATTATTCCGATCTAAGCTTTTTCAATATCATAACCTTTATACAAGAAAAAAGTTGATCAGCATTTCTTTTACATACAAACATTTTTTTAAAATTTGAAATGAGAAAATTTAAAATAGACTTTACTGATGGTGAGTAATTGTTGAAAATATAAAAAAAATAGTTTATCCCACAAAAAAGTTTGCTGTGTCCATAATTAATGTAATACGATACAATTCCATAAATTGTACCCAAGAAAATTATATCATGCACTTGAAAAATTATAGAAATTTTTTTGTTTGTTCCTTTTGCAACGAAGAAAGTTTTCACTGCAGATAAATAATGTGATATGATACAATAATGTAATATGATGCAACATGATGAAAGATGATGATATTAAATTTCTCCCAAAATTTTTTTGTGCATTGCAAATAAATAATTTAAAATGAGACAATAATGTAATATGATGCAATATGATGTAATATAATATCAAATTTCCACATGAAAAATTTTTCCTTTTTTTTTCTTTTAACGTTATTTACTTTCATAAATTTGATCATTTTGAGTTTTTTTCGGCCTACCCTATTATTCACGTCAAATAAATACTGACTGCAGGATGCAAAAAAAGACGTAAATTTTGGGCGTTTTCTTTTGATAACGCCACGAATATCTAAAATAATTTTCACTTACAGAATATCAAGGCACTGCGTAAGATTCTAGGGCTAGGTGGATATTAAATCTACTATTTATACGTTTCTCGCGCTGCAAAGAACCTTGGGTCGCGCATCTAAAATAAATTGTTCCAATAATTACAATACATGTAAGAATCTCTCATAATTTTTGTGCCAAAAAAACAATTGCGCGCAAAATTATAAAGTCAAGGAAAAACGAATCACAATTTTAAAAATAAAAAAGCGCGGGAAAATGGGATCAAAATTGACATGTTCAAAATCATAAAGATGAGATTCAATATTGAGAATATTTTTGTAAAAAAAAATGGGTAATTTTTCTTTTCTATTTGAATCGAAAATTTCTCTATTTGGAGTACAATTGTACCACACTTAAAGAGAGAAAAGATTCACCTAAATTGGTTCGTTTATACAATTATTTGCATTGGTGAATTTGTACACTTTTTTGTTTTTATTTCCAAAACACGTCTAACATTATTTAGTTTTGGAGATATCTGTGTTAAAATTTATGAAATTCACTTAAGAATAATTCAAAATTTCAATTTGTCTTCAATTTTCAACATTCTAATTAACCAACGAAAACCTTAGAAATTGAAGAAAAAAAAAGAATCTAAGGATCAAATTTTAAACAATAAATATATTTAAAAATGAAAAAAGGAAGGAAAAAGAGACAACCTTTAAATTGCCTTCCTTTTTTCTGGTGCTTATTTATTTTTACTAGCATCCTCTATAGCGCGCTATGCGCTCGTTAAGTTCCTCAATTTGAAAGGAAAAATAATTCTTGATAGAAATAAAAAATTTAATTCTTTTTTTTTTTTATTTTGAAACACTAAAATTCAAACCTAAATAGAAATTTCGGAAAGTGTTATTGAATTTCTTTAAAAGATGCATCAATAACATTTTTCTGATATTATTTAGAAAATTATTTAAAAAATATGTTAGGAAAGATTGCAGTCAGTTTAAAAGATATTCAGAATGTTTAAAAGTTTTAAAGAAATAAAAAAAGATTTTCTATTAATTTTTGGAGCAACTTTTTGAGTTTTAAAATACACTTCAGACCTTAAAAAATTGTGAAATAGTTTTAAGAAAATCTTACAGATTTAAAAAATATTTTTACTGTATTTATGAAAAATCCCGAAAATTAAAATTCCCTGCACTAGAAGATTCGTGAAGAAAAAATATTCAAAATAGAAAATTCCTGAAACTAGAAAATCGCGGGAAATTTAGAATTTCCGAAATAGAAAAATTGCCAATCCAGTTTGGTAATTTTAATTCCACGATTAAAAAAAAATATTTTTTTTTTTTTGAAATGTTACTGGATCGATAATTTTTTTTCGGGATTTTCAGTGTTTCCGTGTTTAAAAATCTCTTTGAACTTTCTTTATAAATATAGTTTTCCAAATGAAAATCCGGAAAAAAAAATTTCCAGGATATTTCGTCAAACAAAAGCCTACAAAATTAGATAAAATTGCATTCAATTTTTCTAGATTTTGTTCGAAATATTGAAAATATTTTCAAATATTTCCTTAAAGTTAAATCTTATTGATAAAAATCATTTTGAAATTATTTAAAAATCTTTCTAAAATCTAGAAAATGTGTTTCACTGACACCATTTTATTTAAATTTAGTAATCTTTATTTAATAAATAAAAAGTTTCTGAGAAAATCTAAGAAATTTAATTTATTTTATGGAGTTCTTCCACAAATTTTAGCGAGTTTTTTAAATCTTTTTAAATATTCCCTTAAAAATAATTTTTTTTTTCATATAAAAAATCATGTTAAATATACTCAGAAAATTAAAAAATGGATATAATCTTTAGAAAATTTTGTTCCTCGCTTGAAATATTTACAAAAGCTTACCATTTTGATGTTCGATTTCTTCCATTATCTACATTTTATTTTTTTAAATTTGCAAAGTCTTAAATTATTGGGAATCTTTTCAAAACTTCTAAATACATCTTAAATTTATTATTGTTTTTTTGTAAAATGTTTTCCTAAAATGTATTTAAAGAAAAGTCACTTACCGTTATCCCATAAATCTTAAAACAATTTTTTTTTCTTTAAACCTTTCAACAATCTTTAAAAACACAAACATATATGCGAAATCTCGTGACCCCAACTTTTTAGGAAAATAATTTTTTTTTAATCACAATGGACACCAAAAGGTTGTTATTTTTTGTTGTATTTTGTCATCCCCATTTAAAAAGGGAAGGAAGAGGAATTTTTTATTTACAAATTTTTTATATTTTTTAATGTAGATTTTAAGCCTGTTTTGTTTAAATTTAATCAGTAGATTTTTTTTTAATTTCCAAGAATTTCGTAATTATATCTTTACTTGAAAGCCTATATCGTTGCAATGCGGCAGTGTCGCAGTTTGAATCGCTTTCCCTTAATTTGGTACTTTACGTCAGGCCTGTCCAGCGAGGTGAAATTCACTCAAATCCTAATTGTACACTTATCTCATGAAGTAGAATTTGAGTAGTTTTTGAAAAAATTCCTCGGATTTCTCCTCGCTGGACGAGCCTGGTTTATGGTATTCGGTGGTCCCTATTCGATATATCACCGAAAGAATTCGTCACTAAACTGTGCGGCTAGATCCTGGCAGTATCGGAAAAAGTCCATTGGAATTGGGATCGGAATTGAAAATCCCCTTTTAGTATCAGTTAATTTCAGTTACGCAAACGAGCACCGTTCTTTGGAGACTGCTTTCAATTCACAAGCCCCATTAGTCGGATTTATTACCGAAAAGGTTCGTCATTAAATCTTGTATCGATTGCGCAATTTCGAGACGAGAGACCTTAGAGGAAGTTTTTACTCAAGCCAAGAATCATTTCTCGATTCTGATTTTCTTTGAGTAATTTCTTCAATTTTTACGTGATGAGATTTTCAAATTTGGAAGAGTAACGTGAGACAACTCGTGATTTCTCCCAATTTTTTTCAGGGCGAAAATTTGGGTGTCCAAAAATAACTAATATTTTTTGTATTGGTAACTCCTGTTTTATACTTGTTGGAAAAATTTAGTGTAAAAAATCAAATATATTAAGTGGATGTTAAAAAAATTGTCTTTTTTAGGACACCCCAGTGAGGATTATTGATAATTAGAAAGATTTTTTAACTTTAGGTTTGATTTTAGGAGAAAAATATCTTTTGATGCAGAAGAATTATCATCACTGGGGTTGCGCAACACGCTACTACCTCTCATTTAATCAGACTGGATTTTGTGCATATCTGCACCAGGAATGCCCATTATTATTGGTCTCCTGGTAAAGTAATTCTCAGTCATCGAAATCGTGCCGAAGTTTTATATAAAGGCAGGTTCCCAAGACGATTCCGAAGACCTCGAGGACTGAAAGTCCCAAACCAACAGCTCCAAGGATGATCAGATGATCCTTCGTGGTTTCTAGGAATTTGTATATGCAGCCCTATAACGAAAAAAGTGTTAGATTTAATCAGTTGTTTTTACAGCTTCCTTCATTTAAAAACTAGTTTTTTGGACTCGAGGCGAAATTCGAGACGAGGCTAGATTCAATAGGAGGCGAGATTCAATACGAGTCGAGATTCAAGACAATGCGTGATTTGAGACGAGGCAGGATTCGAGACGAGACTCAAGAAGATATTCATGGCGAGACTTGAGACGAGATTCGAGACGATACTAGTGATGAGATCACATTCGGGGTAAAGTGGAGATCAAAGGAGGAGGGACTTGTCAGTAAGTTAATGTGACTTAACACTGCCTCAGACGAGTTAGGAATCAATTGACCTAAAGTCCATGATACTATATATTTTCAATTATATAATAAACCTTGTGAATCGTTTAATCAATATAATACAGTATAATGAATTCTAAGTCAATTAAGTTTCAAGCCGTGTAAGGCTGGGCTTTCTCAAATTGCCTTACTCAGAATTCCAGTGAAGCAGCTCAAAATGAATCAAGTTGTTCAAGTCTCCCTTTTCTGATCTTCGCCTTTTCCTCCCCCTCCTCCGCTCCTTTACCCCTCATCATATATTATTACGAGTATCGCACCGAATCTCGGCCTGAGTCTTGTCCAAATCTCGTCTCGAGTCTCGTCTCGAATTTTATTGCGAGTATCGTTTCCAATTTCGCCTCTCGATTTGTTTTGAGTCATAAAAATTAAGTTCTAAGTCGTTTAAGGCCAGGCTGACTATCATTATCTTACTGACAATATTTGGTTTCAAACTATTTAAAATTTTATTGATACGTATAAGAATTAAAAAAATTGTAACACAAATAAAACAAAAGGTTCTAAACACTAATACGAGTTTTAAAAAAAATCTTTAGAATTCTAATACTTGGGTTAATTAAAAACTTTCAGGTAGTCCTTTATTCTACCTGCCTCATATCCATTTTAATTGAACCAAATATCATAACTGTGTAGAATATTTTTTGATCTAGCATTAATGATCAGAATTTTTTTTTGTTTACCTACCATAAACGTGAAGAAGATTTTTTAAATATTATAAGTATTAGCCATGTGTCCAGAAAGAAAAAAACAATATTTTTTACAAAAAAACTTTGAAACTTACGAAAATAATTATTTTAGCAAAAGTTTTTGAAATTTAATCTTGTCTTACTGCCGCTTCTTAAGATAATTTTGGACTCTATAGGAAAATTTTGTTTAATTTTGAAAATTAGACATTTTTCATTTTATTTGTACACCGTATGATCATTTCTGCTTTCAAAATCTCTATAAAAATTTCATTCATTCGTTGCTAATTCCCCCTTCCACACTTTTCTTTCCCTACGCCGCTACATTTCGCTACTCTTCTGCCCCCTTTATAATATCGTCTACTTCCACCTTCTAATATCTTTTACTTCCTCTCACCTAATTACCCTCACTTCTGCTAGTTCACTTCCCCTCACTTCCAAAACTTCCCACATTTTCTATAATTCTCTTCTCTAAAACGAACACCTTCTACTTGCCTTTCCTATTATTCTCTACTTCATCTTACCTCATTACCCTCAATTCCTCTAAATCTCTTTTCCTACTTCCTCTCCACAATCTTTCCTCACTTTCTCTACACCTTCTAATTTCAACTACCTTCCTACCCCGATTCTCCTTATTTCTCCTACATTACTCCCTTTATTACACCCTATTTCCAACTTTCCCTACTCTCACCTTTGCTACTTTCACACTCTTGCTCTCTATCATTTTTTGCATTCACTCTCCTCATTTCCTCTACTCTTTCTCTCCTCGTTACCCTCACTTCCCCTACTTCCCTCCCCTAATTTTTCCTCACATACCATAATTCTCCTACTTCCCGGCCCTAATTGCCCCTACTGTCACTTCTTCTTTTTTTTAGTCTGCCCGCACTTTCATATCCTCATTTTCCCTTACTGCTTGTACTGTATCTTCCCTTATTTCTCCTTAAAAAATTTTTTAAAATTTCACTCGAATCTTCTAGATTCTTTTTTCAATTTTGTTATTTTGCCAAATTGAAAAAATATTCTTTAAAATATTGTACATTCTTTTTTAGCATGTAAGAAAATCATTTAAAATGGTCAAAAATTTGGTTAAATTTTTTTAATCACATTTCTATAATGTGATTTCATGAATTTAAAATTTTCCGAGGAATTTTAAGCAATTTGTTGCATTCTATGGAAACGTATGAAAACTCTTTAAAAAAATTTGAATTTCAATTGGAAATATCAGAAGTCTACATTTTTCTTTAAAAATAATAATATCTTTTCTAATAGGAAATTAATTTTTTAATTTAACAAAAAATTCTAAAGATCTTTTAAAATTATTCAAAATTTTCCTAACATTTTTTTAAAGATAATGCATGCTTAAGATCTTCTATATTTTTAGACCAGAAATTTTAAAGATTTTTTAAATCTGCTAAAATATTGCCTTAAAATTCTAAAAAAAAGTCTACATGTTATTAAATAAATTCCTCTACTTTCACTACGTCTTTTCTCTAATTTCCCCTCATTTTTCATTCCCTCATTTTTCCTACTTTACCTTCTTTCATTCACCATAATTTTCCGTACTTTTTCTTTCCCGATTTCCCCTAATTTCCTTCCCTACACTTCCGATATTTCCCCTCTCCTCATTTCCCCTTACTACTTTTACTTTATCTTCTCTAATTTCACCTTTCTACCTATACTTTAACTTCTCACATTTCCTCCAGCAACCCCTACTTTTCCTCTCAGTCTCATACTAACTCCCTAAAACCCCTCTTCCCTCATTTCCTGTCACATCCCTTAGTATCTCTTCCTCACTTCCTATCACATCTCCTGTTTTTCCTCCCCTCATATCTTCTTACTTCCCCCACTTTACCTCTTCTATTCATCCATATTTTCTTGCTAACTCTCTCTCTCTTTATTTCCCACCAATTCCTTTATTTTTTTCCCCTTATTTTCCCTCGCTGCCTCTCCTTAGAAAAATTAAGAATGACGCAAAATGGGCAAAAAACGGCCGTGGACAAATTGAGTTTCAGAAGACAATTATAATCCGATTGTAACTTTTTTAAAAATGAAAGCTAATAAAATTTCGCGTGGAACTGTCATGGCCGATTTTTAAATTTTGGATTATTTTGTTGTTTATTTCATAAAAAAAATAAAAAAAATGACTTTTGAAGTATACCAGTTTTTGAAAAATGCTTAAATTCAATAAAAAATACCCAGAAAACTGTAAGCAACTATCCAAAAAAGATGTCCAATTGCAATGCAAATGTTTCAAAAATGTATTGCATTATTTATAAACAAATAAGTGAATGGCAATGGTTTTGTTGGTATTGGCGGCGTTTCGTCACTTAATTCGTACTAAATTTCAACAATTTATGGATAAAAAGAGTTTTTTAGTTAAACTAATAAATGTTAATAAATAATTTATTATTTTAAAAGCAATGAAAATTGCTAAAAATATCCATATCAGGTATTTTTTATGGAAAAAATAAAGTTTTTTCTATGGAATCGATTACATATTACTGAGAAATAAAACCGAGGTATATTATTTGGCCACTCAATAAAAATTAATGATTTTTTGAACTGGCTTAATTAACAAATGCACTACTCGGCTATTTCTGTAGGTACAAACTTGATTTTTCGATGCAATTAACAGTAAGTAACCAACTTATACATTTTTAAGAACATTTCGATTACAGTAAACAATTGATTATTGTAAAAAACAATAGTTTAAACAAATTTGTATAATTTTATGTATTTCTAAATAAAATACCGCTTTTTCACGGAATTAACAGCAACAAATTCAGCAATAATTTTTTGCTATTAATCGATAATTAACATTTCATGTATGTTTTACCAAACATAATTAACAAATACATTATTAGGCTATTTTTCAGCATATTTTTTGGATAGTTGCTTTCAGTTTGCTAGGTATATTTTATTAAATCAAAGTATTTGTTTAAAACTGGTATACTTCAAAATTCAATTTTTTATATTTTTTTTATTAAATAAACAGAAATTTAAAAATCGGCCATGACAGTTGAACGGTAAAGGTTTCTACCCGGCGCTACAAAGCCCTCATGAAGAAAATCATTTTAAACTGAATTAAAATGTTTATTAAAATAATAAGCCACTTTTTTAACCATATGGTTAAAAATGGAAGTGTATAGAATAAATTCTGGAATAATGAAAGTATACCTTATTCTTAGTCCCCACTTTGTCTTACTTTATTTTAAAATATGGCCATTTTACTACGATGCAGAGACTACAACTTTAACTTTGATTTATATGTAGATTTTTCATCCAAGCTTAGTTTTAGTGCATGTGTTTTCTTATGAGATAAATTTTTCATTTTCAGGAAATAGGGTTCATAGTTCTTTACTCACCGTATATTGGATGTTCGAAGGATGGTCCCTTCTTCCACATAAAAAGCTTGGTGTCTTGCAACAGCTGTCTGGTACGAGGCTCCCATTTCTTTGGACCTCCTCATCCATGTGCCACTCGCTCCCTAACCAATCCTCAAATCTCATCGCACCACAGCACTTGAACTGAAATCACGACATTATTTTTACTTACAATTTTTCGTTCAGTTTTTTTTTCAATTTAAAATTTTTAACATTGTGCGCCCCATTCTTGAACTAATTACTCTTCCTTTAAATTTAAAATTAAATTTTTCTTGAGAGAAAGATCTTTCTCTTTTCGCTCCACTGGGAATCGAACCACAGAATTTCTGGTTTCCAGTCAGGTGCTTTTCCATTAAGCAATTAGAGAGATCGGAATAACCGATTCATCATAACAAATTTATTTTAAATAATGACTTGTACCGTTAACACCTAGACAAAAATTAGCGTTATTTTCTTGACTTAAAGTTCTTATTCTGATCTCTCTAATAGCTTAATGAAAAAGCACCTGACCGGAAATCAGATCTTCTGTGGGTCGATTTTCAGTGAAACGAAAAGAGGAGCATCTTTTTTTCAAGAAAAATTTAATTTTAATTTGAAAAAAATTATTTTTCATCTAGTCTGATTGAGACGTGAACCATTTTCTGTTATTGAAGTTTCTTAACTTGATCGATATTTTGGATTTTCTGCCTCCGTGGATTTGGAGGGTAATCTACTGTCGGTAAAGTATCATTCGCTGATAATACAATAGCTTCATTTTAAATAATTACTTCTACCATTGAAACCTAGCTAAAAATTAGCGTTATTTTCTTTGAATTAACGTTGTTATCTTGGTATCATTAATAGCTTAATGGAAAAGCACCTGACCGGAAATCAAAAGTTGTATGGTTAGAATCCCAGTGGAGCGAAAAGAGAAACTTCTTTTCTAAGAAAAAATTTAATTTTAAATTTAAAAATGAATATTTTTCATCTAGTCTGATTAAGACGTTAAGCATTTTTTTATATTAAAAATTTTCAAATTGATCGATATTGTGGATGTTCTGCCTCCATGGTTTTAGAGGGTTATCTACTGTCGGTGAAGTATCATTCGCTGATGATATAACAGATTCATTTTGAATAATTTCACTAATTACTCTTTCATTAGAAAAAAAACTTTATCTTTCAGGGAAGTGACTTAATAAACTTAATAAACTTAATAACTATAGCGAAAAAATTCCTGTGAATTCAATATAAATAAAGAATTTTTTCTTAATTTACATACAATTCTTTAAAATCCACAAATAATTTTTCTTATTAACAAAATATAGCTTTCCGTGTAATATTATGCGATACTGCATTCCACAGTTTATTTTAACTTTTAAAAACACACACAAAATACATTTTCAAGGTAATTCTAGATTAATTATTCATCAGGGTGGGCCGAGAAAACTCAAAATTCATTAAGAATAGCACATAAATCCTTTTTGTGATATTATGAACAAATTCAAAGATCAAACATTTCTCACCATTGATCAAGTCGAATACAAATTAAAATCTTTTTTTATTTTTATGTATTTGTGTATAAAAGAAACAAAAATCAATTTTTTGTTATGTAAAGCTTCTGGCAGTAAACTACCTAAAACCTGAAGAAAAACGCACTTTTAATAATTTCTACTTGAATTGGCAGAGGTAAAAAAAGTTTCTATAAAATTATATAAAAATGTCTTCTAATAAAAAAATGGTAAAATGGCTCACGTTTTAGGATCCCCTAAAAATATGGTTTAAATTTTTATTTAAAGTTAAAAAATGTGTAAGTGTTTTTTAGTTCACTAAGTAGAGAGTATAAAAATTAAAAAAAAAACATTGGTTTTAGAAACTTTATCGAAAAATTATCAAGTGATTTCTTTGCCATTTTATGAAAAATTAGATGTCAAGGAAAAATTTTTTTTGGCTATTATTCCTTCTAATTTCATAAACCATATACATGACAAAAAAATTAAATAATTTTTTTCTATAAAGAGCGGATTAAAAAAATTAAGAATTTAAAAATAATCAATTTACTTGCCCAATAGTAAGAAATCACAACATTATTTTCACTTAAAATTTTTCAGTGATTTTTTTTTAAATTAAAAATTTGTAATATTCTATATCCTATGCCAGCACGAATTACTCTTTTATAAAGTTAAAGTTAAATTTTTTTGGAAAAAAAGATCTTTATCTTTTTTTAATATTAAATTTATATTAATATTTTTATTTTGTTTAGAAACATTTGAACATTTAAATTGTTTTACAAAATTGTTTTTTAGAAACTTGAGATAGAAATTAACAAAAGTGAGTTCTTTGTTATTTCCTGAAAAATAAAATTTCGAAAAAAACAATATTTTTTCTTTAAAGATAAGATTTAAAAAATTGAAAATGGTTAATTTACTTGCCCAATAGTAAGAAATTTTCGTTAAATTTTTTTCATATTAGCACAAAAAAACTTTTCAGTTCTATTACGAACGAATCTAGACATTTTGTGTATTATCGGTCCAACCTATCTATTCATCAAATTAATTCAAATTATGTTCAAAACTTTGTTCAATTAAATTTGAAATTAAATTGACTTTTTGTTATTTTTTCTCAAATTACTTTTTATTCACTTCTCTTTCAATAAATTAAAACAATGAAACCAAGGATTTTTTTAAATTTTGATTTTAAACTGAAAAATTTGCGTTATATTTTAGACAAGGGTTTTCTTAATAGGAAGAAAATTGCTTAAAGCCCTAATTCCCACTGACGTGATATAAAAACAGAATACAACTTTCGGATGCTTTTCATTGCAGAATAATCCGTAAAAAACTAAACCTATTTCTCTTAATTTCATCTATCCAACCCAGCACTAAAGACTTCTCATTATGACTTTATCGCAATAAAGAAAACGCCAGTTTTACTACCTTTTTTATAATCTACTTTTAAATTATTCTTACAAGAAAACGAAAGAGTTCATTTAAAAAATTTTCATGTTAAAATAAAAATCTATAGTTTTTTATTGTCATCGTATTACACAATTTTTATATTGAAATATATAATTGATTTTGATACAAAATTTTGGTATTTCATAATATCTATAACCTAACAAAAATATTATTCAGAAATGAAATAAAAATATAATTTTAGCAAAATAGTTGAATTTTCAACAAACTAAATGAGCTTTTGGAAAAATAGTTCACTTTTAACCAAGCAGTTAAGCGTTAACCCACAAAAATGATTTTCAAGCCTAGAAAAATTATTTTCTACCAAAAATATTAATTTTATATCATAAGACGAATTTTCAACAAAATATATTCATTTTTAACTAAATAAATGAATTTTAAACTGTGAAAGATACGTTTTAAATTAAAAGTAGAATACCTAAATTCGATAGTTGAATCCTCAACTGTAGAGATAAATTTAATAACAAAAAATTAATTTACTTCGAAAATAGAAGAATTTTTCACAAAATACTTACGTTTCCAAGCTAAAAAGTCGAATTAAAAAAGTAGTTTCTTTTAAAACGAAAAAGAATAATTGTTGACAAAAAAGTTAATTTTCAATCAAAGACGATGATTTTTCTAAAAGATAGTTGAATTTTCCACTAATAAAGATTCCCTTTTCAACCCAAAATAGAATCGTATATTTTCAGTTTAAAAAAATAATTCCGAAAGAATTCCTAACCAGTTTAGTTCAACTGAAAAGGACCAAATAGTCGATTTTTTTAACTACAGAAGGAAAAATGTTCAATTGCAAATAGAAAAGCTAATTTCTCAGAAAAATTAACTTTTGACAAAAAAAGAAGAACTTCATGCAGTTTAATTAAATTTTTAAATTAACAATTTCATTTTGAAACACGAAGTTTGATTTTCTACCAAAGTTGTTAATTTTCAACAAAAAATATTGAATTAAAATAAGGTAATTTTCAACCAAACAGATTAGTTTCCTACAAAATTCTAAAATTTTGAAGCCAAACAGGCGACTTTTCTACAAAAAAATATCTGAATTTTAATTTAAAAAATTGTAATTGCATTAAGAATGATACATTTTGTAGAAAATAGTTAAGTCCTTAAATAAAACCGACTAATTATCAACCAAGCAGTTGCATTTTTAACCAAAAAGAACGAATTTTTAACCGACAAATAATTTTCTACCAAAGAGGACGAGTTTTTAACAATATTCATTAATATTTAAACAAAGAGAGAAATCCTGAACTGAAATGAATCTCTAAAAAAATGAAACTTTATTTTTATGTTTAAAATTTTAACACAATTTAAAAAAATTGCCTTAAAATTTACCAGATTCATGTTTAATAATTCGTGAAGTCTTTTTAAATGTTTTTAAACTTTTGAACCTTCTCTTAAAATTAATTTTTCAAAATAAAAAGCCGATTTCAATTTTCCTATTAATAATAATCAAGTGACTTTTATTTAGTTTTAGCTATAAATGAAATAAAATTCAACAATTTTATTTAAAAATTAAAATCCTTTAAATAAAACAATGGAAATTATAATGCTCAAAGTTTACTTTTTTTGTTTAGTCTCCAATATTTAAAATTTGTTGAATGGAAGATTTTCTCAATTATGCATTTTTTAATTAAATTATATTATAATAAAAAAAAACAATCCAACTACTTATTTTTAAACTGTTTGAATCCAATTTGATCAGATCGTTTTTTTCTAAAAGTTTGTAAAATTCCTGGTAAAAAATGAAATAGTGTCGTTTCCCGGTTCTCCCTTTCTCATAACATTTCCGTTTATTTCCCGGTTTAGGTTTGATGAAATTTCGTCTTTTTGGGTTGAAAATTCATCTTATCTGGTATACAATTTTTTTAGTTGACAATTTAATTAGTTTCTTAATAATTAAAAACATTTTGACTCAAAATTTCAGGAATTTCAAATATTTCATGTATTAAATGCAATATGGTAGCAACATTAATCGAACTTGAAAAAAAAAAAAATTCTCCTATTATTTCCATATTTTCGAAGAAAATTACGCTTTTTCCCCATCTTTAAATAAAAATTGTATTCATCAAAATTGGTAACGTAATTTATGGAACCCTAAACATTACTTTTATTTTAACTCGCCTCATTGCTGAACGAATTAGTGGCTTAAATGCGGAAATGGAAAAAGTAGAAATTTCCTGCTGTGAAATAAATTCCATGTTGTCCTTCAAAGAATGAGAAAAAGCAAAATGTTTTTTTCACTTTTCTGCGTAGCCACCTAAAATTTATGTCGCTGCCTCAAATTGTCGCTGTTTCTCTGCTCATGTAATATTGAATTTTCGCGAAATTTTTGTTACACTTTATGCAGAACGGAATAAAAATAAAAATTAGTTTAAACCTGCCATTTTTTCAATAAAAGGAATGTTAATTTTCTCTGCATGAAAGGTAATTGGACGGAAATAGAACGAGATGAGTTTTTAAAACAATTATCCTATCAGCTATTTTTCATTATTCTGTGTAGTACTGGCAAGCCATATGTCGTGGATAAAGCCCATTAATGTGCAATGTTGTTATTTCTTTCAGGTCGCGTTTTTATGAAAAAGTAAATGGCTTCTGAAAGCACCTCTAGGTTCTCTTGTTGGTTAAAAAAACTGTTTGAAATGCATATCGTAACATTCTTTGAAGTGACCGCAAGAGAGTCACGTCGCTTTTCTAGGGACTTTTTTATTCAAAGTTTTTCTCGTATTTATTTTACAATTTTCCAGGATATCACTTCTTTTACACAATAAACCTGAAGTTTGATATAGTTCATAAGCCATTGCTTTTCAAAATTGAATCATTTGTGTTTAATTTCAAACTTTTCAAAGCGTGATAAACAAAGCATCAAATAAAAAATTCAAAGACAAAATATTGGATTCGTTTTAAAAATATTTAAGTAGGCTTTTTTCAACAATATTGTAAACAAATTTTTTAGGTGATTCAAAATAGCATACTTTAACGTTTTACTATTTTTGACTTATATTAGGGTTTCTCAAAGGCGGAGACACAGTACTCCTTCGCTTCCTATATTTTTCAGGACCGCAATAATTCTACTATTAATCACTTAATGAACAAACTTACGGTTATAATTGGATGTAGTGAGATAGAAGGCTATTTCACGCCTAAATAAATAAACAGATCCTTTAAAAATCCTAATCTACTTTCTTGATCCTGGAGCCAGCATGAGTGTTTCCCCTTTCTTTGTATAAGTTGTGACACCTTTTAATACAATTTTATTATTCTTGAAAAAAAGGAGGAAAATCTTTTTGATTCTCTGGAAAATCTCAGTCTTACAATCATTGATTGTATGCCAGCGAATTCATGCCACTAACCATGATTTTAAGTGTTAAGCGTCAGAAAAAAGAGGAGGGATGTTTAATAATTTGTCTGTGAAATTTTAGTTGGTGAGCACTAGGCCTTTATTTTTTCTTTCTTCTATCACATAAAAATCATTGAATGTTTCATTTATTTTCATTTCTTATATATTGATCAAACTGGTCTTTGAGGCTAGGGAGCTATCGAGATATCTCCGCAGAAACAAAGACGAGATGTGTGTTTATTTATAAAGTGAAAAAAGAAAGGACTTTCGAAAGAAATGGCTCTCATCGATGCCCCTCTTACGAGCCCTAGTAGAAACAAATCCCTCCAGAGGAACGAAAAACGGACAAAGATTCAAGGTATTTCCCCAATAAAGAAAGAATGCTGGTAGGACATGGGGTTATCGAAACAACACCAAAGATAATCAAAATAGATTACCATTTGCTGGTACTTTATTCTAAAGTGTCGCTATCCTGACGACCCACCAGCTGTCTACGACAAGACCAGATACCGAAAAGCACGAACTCACTAGGAGCCTCGGAAGTCGGACCTCGAGTGACGAGACGAAACGAAACGGACCTGTGTCGGCATGAGACGTGATTGGCGGTCCCCACTCTAATCTATGAGAACGGGTCTTCTTCATTTCCGCTTTGTGCGGATGTTCGGCGCGTAGGATGGTTTGCGAAACTGCCTATAGAATATGTATTATCGTATCTTGTGTACAGCTTGCTTACGATAATCGTAAGATGAATCTGCACCTTCCAATACATTTGTTATACATGTTTTTCAGAAGCTTGGCTAATTGTCCCTAATTTTTGGAACTAGTCAATCTCCCTTTTCAACTCTTATAATTTTTTGGGTCACTAGACACAGCCTTAATTAGGGACCGTATTTTAATTACGTAACAGTTTAATGGGGAGGGAGGGGTTCAGTGATTTTGTTACTATTTGGTAAGGAAGGTGGAGGGGTCCTTCACTCCTACATTTATGTACGTACTTTTGGGAGAAGTAATTCTAAATAAATTTATTAAAAATTTAACTTTGCGCGCAAAAAAAAACCAGTTGGGCGAAAAACAATACCTAGCCAAGAACAGTTTTTAAAAATAGGCAACTTTATTGTTTAGCGCAAAGCCAGCGAATTTAAACAATCTTGCAAAATTCAAGGAATTTCTATAAGTTTCAATAGCTGTCAAGAGGAGTTAATTTATTATTTGAAATTGTTTTATTCCGTTTATAGAAGATTCCAGGTTTAAAATATTACAAGTTTTAGATTTTGCTCTTTAATTATTATAATGGCCAGGTAAAAATATTCAACCTTTTTTTTTAATTCATCTATTTTGCAGAAAATTAATTTGTTGTTTAAAACTCATATCTTGGTGCCTTATAACTGGATTAAAATCTTTTCTGGATGATAATTTAACTGTTTTTTGAATAATTGAGCTTTTGATTAAAAAATTCATCTATTTTAGTAGAAACTGCATCTTTGTTAGATAAAAAATCAATTGTTTGTTTGGAAAAATCAACAATTTTGTTAAAAAGTAATGCTTCTTAGTTGAAACTTCACTGTTTTAGTAAAAATTCAAGTAACTTTTTAGAAAAATTACTTCTTATTTGAAACTGAAACTCTGATGTTTAAAAGTCAAATTAAAATATTTTTTGGATGAAAATTCAACTATTTGTTTGAAAATTTGTGTTTTTATTCAGAAAATGTATCTATTTTATTAGGAACTGCATCTTTCTTAAATAAAAATACAACTGTTTGATTGAAAATTCCGCAATTTTGTTAAAAAGTCATCCTATTTTTTCTAAATTTGTTTTTCTTTTATCGAAAATTCATCTCTTTTATTAGATATTTCATCTTTCTTGAATAAAAATGAAACTTTTTGGTTGAAAATTCCACAATTCCGTTAAAAAGTCATTCTGTTTAGCCGAAATCCAAATGTTTTATTAAAAATTCAACTGTTTTATAGAAAATTTCCTTGTGTAAAGTTCATATTTTGATGTTGAAAAGTCAACTAAAAAACTTTTTAGATTGAAATGCAATTGTTTTTTTTTTTTGTTAAACTTGTTTTTTTGATTTGAACATGCATCTGTTTTAATAACAATTTTATCTTTCTTAAATAAAAATGCAACTCTTTGTTTATGGATTCAACACTTTTGTTATAAAGTAATCCATTTTGGTTTGGAATTCAACTGTCTTAGCTTGAAGTTTCAACAATTTAGGGAAACTTTTTTTCTTTTACTACTGAAAAATCTTTATCAATTGAAAATTCTTTTTTTTTGTAGTAAAATAAATTTTTAAAATTAAATTTCATCTTTTTTGGTTAAAATATTAACTGAAACAGCTTTTTGTTAAGGATTAATGTTTTAGGTTGAAAATGTCATTATTTTTTGAAATTTCATTTATTTCGTTGAAAGTTCAAGTATTTTGTTAAAAAGTAATCTTTTACGGTAGAAAAGTAGCTTTTTTCTTTAAAATAAATTTATATTATCTCTTATAAAAAAAAATCGATATTAAACATATTACAAGATTACAATTTTGGTATTCGAATGCTAATAGTCCGGAAAAATAAAAAATAGTTTTTAAAAAAATCTGAGAATTTTGAAAATGAATGTTTTCACCCTGTACAGCTTATTAAAAATAAAAAAAATCTTCATTAGTCTCAAGTCCCTTATCTTATTATTTCTGGAAACTATAAAATACGTGCAGTAAGAGCGGGGGAAAAATGTGTGCATCTCCAAAATATCTAGATACCCAAATCCAAAGGTGTTTTCAGTTTTTTAATTAAACTACAAATACAGTTATTTGTTTAAAAGAATTTTTCATTATAAAAAATGGTTTGAGCATTTTCCTGTGTAAAAAAATTTAATTTGAAGATTAGTAACAGTACAGTTGTATAGAATGTTTTTTTCTACAAAATAAGCTCTCATTTATTAAAACTCAATCATTTAAAAAAAAATTTTTAAATGCGATATTAAGATAAAATTTAATTGCAATAAAAAATATAAAAGAATGTTTTTAAGTTGTAATATCATTATCATTAACATTGGTTTCATTCTAAAACAGAAACACCATTTTTTAGAGATCTAGTTTGGGGCGCAACTATTCTAAATGCACCAACTTTTTGTTGAAAGTTAATTCTTTTTAAGGGAAAGTCAAATATCATATTCTCATTGAGAAATCATCTGTTTTAACTAAAAATTATATTTAATTGAAAATATAATTATTTTATTGAAAAGTCATATTTTCTTGGTTTAAATCAAAATTGTTGATAATTCATTTTGATGGTTTGAGATATAACTATTGTGTTGATTTTTTTTTTGAATTAATTGTTTATACTGAATATTAAACTATTCCATTTTTTATAAAAAATAAATCGCTTTTAGTTGAAAATTCACCTGTTAAATTTTCATTAACCATTCATATATTTTGTTAAAAACTAAGCTATTTGGTTGACATTTTAATTAGCACGTTGTTTAAAAATTCATTTTATTCTAGATTCAACTATTATGTTAAGCATTTTTTCTTGGTTGAAAGATTATATTCTAAAAAAAGAAATTTACAAGGGATGAAAATTTAAATGTGTTTTTAAAAATAAAATTCACGCAATTCTAAAAAATTATGGAATTCAAGGAATTTACGGAATTCATATATTGCCCGGAATTTACGGATTTCATAGAATTCATTGAGTTCACCAAATTCAAGGAATTCACGACATTTGTGAATTCGCGCTATTCACAAAATTCATAAAATTTAAGAAATTCATGAAATTTATAGAATGTACGGAATTCAAGGAATTCTCACCATTCAAAGCAATTATGAAATTGGAAGAATTTACAGAATCCAAAGAATTCACGGAATTCCCAGAAGTTCTGGAGTTCAAGGAATTCATATAAGGCGTGTAATTTACGGATTTTATGGAAGTCATTGAATTGAAGTAATTCAAAGAATTTACGGAATTGGCATAATAAAGAAATACACAGAATTCATAGAATTCACGGAATTCAAAGAATTGGAAGAATTCAAAGAATTTTAAGAAGTCACGAAATTCCATAAATTTATGGCATTCAAGGAATTCGTTGAATCCGAAGAATTCATGGAACTCATAAAAATTACGAAATTCAAGGAATTCATATAACGCCGGGAATTTACGGATTTAATGGAATAAATTGAATTCCTTGAATTCCGTAAATTCCATAAATTTCTTGAATACTCTAAATTCTGTGAATTTTTAGGATTCCTTGAATTCCTTGAGATTCGTAAACTCCTTTGAATCTGTAAATTTCTTGAATTCATTGAATTGCGTGAATTCCATCAATTTCGTGTATTATGTGAATTACATGAATCAATCGGATTTCATGAATTCTGTGAATTAAGTGAATTACATAAATTCTATGAATTACGTTAAATACCACAAATCCAGTGAGTTCTATGATTTAAAGGAATTTCTTTAAGTTCATGAATTCCTTGAATGCCAAGAAATTCTTAAATTCTGTCAATTCTGCAAATCCCGTAAATTTCTTGAATTCCTTCAATTCTATCAATTCCTTGATTTTCATACATTGCATTAATTTTATAAATTACGTGAATATCACAAATCGAGTGTGTTCCGTAATTTTAGTGAATTACATGAATTTCATAAATTTCATAAATGGTTTTAATTCTTTAGTTTCATGAATTTATTGAATTCTTTGCTCTCTAAATTGAAATTAGTTAAATATTTTACTAATTTCAATCAGAGGCTCAATTCTAGCTAGGAAGCAGTTATTTTTTTTACAAATGTATCAGTAATAATTACTAATTTGTCACTAAAAACTACTGATTCATAGCTAGAATTGAGCCATTAATTGAAATTAGTAAACATTTTAACTGCTTCAAATTTCGAGAGTGAATTCCACAAATTCCGTGAAATGCTCTAATTCCACGAATTTCGCAAAATCCGCGATAGCCGTGAATTTCCTGAATTCCGTAAATTTCTTGTGTTCCGTGAATCCCATGACCTTCATAAACTCCGAGGATTTCGCGAATTCCGTCAATTCCTTGTGCACAATTTTCGCCTTCAAAACGCTCTGATACATGTTTTTTCTCATTAATTTTCATAACTTCATCCTTTTCCATTAATTTTATCCCAATCCTCTTTCCAATATATTTATATTCTTTAGTAGTAAGTTAGGAATTTTTCTCACAGTATTCGCTCTTGAAAGAAGTCGTTTAGAATCGAATTTTGGGAATAATAAAGACCGCTTTTAATCTATCTCCCTTTGGGAATTTTCACAACAAAGTTTCCCTCTGAACTATTTTTTCGTTCCTTCAAAGAAAGTCACGATCGATGCATGTGAGCGGAAAAAGAGAAATATAATCGTCAAAGTTCGGGCTCAATGAATCGCGAGAACACTGATGAATTTTTATGGTTCCGTGTGCGTATACCGCCAGACAAATGGCTTGTGCTCAACGAATCCTGAAGGATTAAGCTTTCGTAAAACCCGCCATTTAACTTCATACAGTACAATATGCTTCCATTAATCTCACTAGATAGCTTTCTGTTTTAAGTCTTATATCTTTGTCTCGATTTGTCAGAAATTTTCATGATACATTTTAAACCAAACAATATTATTTTTCAACCAACGATGGAATAGTTTAAATATTTGTTAAAAACTTATTTTCAATCAAAAATGAAAAGAATTTAAAGCAAAATGGTTTAATCAGCAATCAAAGGGAACAATCAAATAAAATAATGAATGTTAAAAAAAAATTAATTCCCAAGAAATGTGTTCAGTAGTCAATGAAAGAGTTGATTTTTCATTAAAGAGTTTATTTTTCAACCAAGAAGTTTTTGGAAATTGAAAACACAATTGATTTGTAGATAATTTATCTCTTCGGCTTAAAAATTTTATTAGTTTGATTGAAAATTAATTTTATTAACTAAAGATATAACTATTCAATTTTTGATAATTTTTTTTTTAATTTACATGCATTTTTTGTTAAGAAATTCTCATTTCAGTTGAAAGTTTAAGCGTGTTGTTGAAAATTCTTCTCAGTTGGTAAAAAATTATTCTTAATAATACAATACGCATATTTGTGGTGGGAAATTCAACTAGTCAGTTCAAAATTCATTTTTCTTATTTACAATTAATCTTTATAGTTCAGAATCTATTTTGTTGTTTTTAAAAATTCAACTGTTTCGTTAGAAATTTGTCTTTTGTGCTCGAACATTAATCCTTATGAAAAAAATTCATCTTTTCGGATGAAAATTCATTTCTCGGATTGAAATTCCGCTATTTTCTTGAAAAATTATTTTTTATGGTTGAAATTAATTTGTTTACAAACTTTCAGAATAACTATTTCATTTTTAGATGCAAATTTATCTCTCTTAGCTGAAAAGCTAATTTGGTCTTGGTTATATTCCTTATTTAAGTTTTAAATTCAACTATTTGGTACAAAGTTTATTTTTTGGATTAAATATTCACCCTTATAGTTAAAAAAATCATTTCTTTTGTTAAAAATTTAAATACCCTGTTGAAAATAAATTTTTCATAGATGAAAATTTGAAATAGTAAAATATAACTGATTGTCAGTTAAATTATACTAATTTCTGTAGCTAGAATTGAGTCACTGACAATTAGTAGAATCATATTGATTGGATTAGTAAAACGAAAATTACTAATTGAATTAGTTATATTTATCTGCACAGATAAAACTCATTGATTATTTATACTTGTAATGAAAAAACAGTTAATTAGAAGTGGTTATGTTGCAAATATATTTACGTACTACTTTTAAATGTAAAATTTTTTCTCTACTTTCATTAATTAATCCAGAAAATTTTCAATTTGCATTCAATTGAAAAAGTTCATCAAGATGATTTGTAAATCTGGTTAAAATATATTTTATCCATATTTTTTAAAATTACCTGAGGACACCTTTGACGGAGGCCTGTTTTGAATTAATTGTGGAATTAATATTTTTCATAGGATTAATTTCTAGCAAATTTTATTGATTGATAACCTAGATGCGAATTCGATGTGTCAAATTAATTCAAACATTAATTCAAAACAGGTCTCTGTGAAAAGGTACCCTAATTATGCTTGGCTTTTCAAAACATTTTGTATTCTCTCCAAAATTATCACTGTGCAAGTACAACACGTTTACGTCGTCTGCTATCAATTTGACCGCCTTACTTTACTGCGCTTGCGCTAGGGTCGCAGAGTTGGCGCGGAATTCAAATTTTGCATTAAAAACGATTTTAGTCATTCAAATTAATAATTTTTATGAAATGGACAAGAATGTATATAACTTGTATTTATTAAAATTTTGTTTTAAAAACATAATTTAGTTTTTGGAATTCAATGAAAATAAACTGTTACTTAGAAAATACACGTGTTACACATTTATTTCCTAACTGAAACCTAGCGAACTTAAAAAACAATTGTTTGTTATGTGCATAATAGTAATCACTTTAAACATTTTATAACTTTGCAAGTAAACTTAGCTTTCACGTCATTTTATTCGCTCATAGATATACTTCTTTTTATAAATACAACGGGTGAAATTAATTTGTAAATTACTAATAATACTTCACAACCTTTGTACCTATTTATTGTTATATACTAAGTATATATAGTATATATAGTATAGTATAAATAATATCCCAATTAGCAATTGTTCCTCTCAAAATTTATTCTAAGTTTACAATAGATTCACTATAGTTACGGTATAACTGATTAACTTCAGTTAAGGTATTTTTACTGATAAAATTAGTAAACTTCTAAAAAAAACTGATTCCTTATTAAAATGAGGTGTGCTGAATGAATTAGTAAAATTTCTTCTCATTCAAATTTAGAGAGTACTCAAATAACGCACCTTCAGTTGATATGTACACTGAGAATAAAAACAATGTGACGCCAACAAAATAATTTGGTTAAGAAGTTTTTGTTCGATTTACGAAAATTTGATTTCCATTACCAAAAAAGGAGTTGTTCTCACCAAAAAATGTATTTGGCTCAAACAAAAAATTTGGTTAAGCCTGTTTGTTAACTCTACCGAGGAATTCTGTTGAGCTAAACAAACGCGAAGCCGCGCATGCGCCCTCTTTCGACTCTTGAGGGACAGCACCACCATAACTCCACCGTCCATGAGCACATGTTTAACATGGCGGCGTGCTAGGCGAAAATCGCGTCTCTTAAATTTCAAAATAATTTTTCATTTAACCGTGTCACACAATAGTGCCAGTGAAGAAATTAATCGGGTCTGATTCTATCAACTAAACTAACCAGAATGGCCGATTAAAAAGACGCGACGGATTTTAGAGGAATGGGGACTAGAATCCCTAGTAGACACGTTCCGAGGTAAGTGATCAAATCCTGTCTTTTGAAGGTTTTGTTAGTATATTAAGCATTAAAACCTAGAAAAATTTTAATATCTAAACAAGTAAAGTATATTTTTTTATATTAAAGATATAATTCAAGTTGGTCCGCCAGAGAAACCCTTCCATTGTGGTAGGTTAGATACCTATGGAAAGATGCTTCAAGATCAAGATTCGGCCTTACAATTTAAAGTTTTAGTATCGGAATTTGGGTATAATCGGTATAATTAAAGAATCTCGACTACTTGACACAACCTGAAAGTAAAGCACGTTTTATAGAATAAACAGAAAAAATGGAACCAAATTATTTTCACTGCATTTTATTAGAGGCAGCAATAGGTTTCTTAGAAAAAATTAGTTTTAGTCGATATTGTTTGTCTAATAATAGTAATTCGACTTCTGTTGCCTTCTATAATCCTACTAAACAATCGTAAACTATAGACTGTAAGTTTTTTTCTTTACTCAGCTAATAATAATCAAATAATTTTCAATCAAATTGAACAAACAAAATTATAGGGAATATACCAATGAGCAAAATAATCTATTATTTCATCAATATTGGTTTATGATAACGATTTTTTAGTAAGATTATAAAAAAAACAGACAGTGTCAAAGAACTATTATCAGACAAATAATTGTAACATAAATAATTTTTTAAAGAAACGTATTGCTGCCTTGACCAAAATACATTGAAATTAATCTTGATTCTGTTTTTCGTGTTTATATAAAATGTTCTTTAGTTTGAGGTTACGTCAACGGGTTGAGAGTCTTAATCGAGATTTTGTTGTAAAAGTGAACAGTCAGCATTTTTTTACTAAATGATTTCCTTATCTTTTGCCATAAAACATAAATATAGGTATGATCAAGATTTGTTATTATGCGGTAATTGACGAACTATGAATATCGAAAATGACATAATCGTAAAACTTGACAATATTAACTTGCTACTATCTTGAGATGAATATGATTAAATTTTTTGTATACATTCGTTCTAATTTTTATCGTTCAAAAGCCCTATCTTAAGTATTGACAAGCGATTGACTTTAGGAGAATAAAATGTACCATTTTTAATTTTCAGCTAAGGAAATGTAATTTGCCTTTGACATTGGCCAAAAGACATCAATGTAGACCTTGTGACAGATTTTTGAATGATCGCAGTTTTGCTGATATGACATTGGATCGAGATGTGGCAAAATATGAAAAAATATTCGAATTTTCGTGAATTTAGGGCGTTATTAACTAATTTTTATAACGCGTTCTCGTGGATAGAAATTAAAGGCATAACATACAATGAGAACATTGTAATAGATTCTTCTGGTCCAGAAGCTTCTGCGCCTATTTTCTGTGAAATAGAAATAGTTCTCATATGCGATAAAAATAAAACGTCTTTTATAGTTAAGTCTCTAGACATATAAGAGTTTTCTTCACACTTCGATGCTTATAAAATAGAAGTTATTCACGAATATCGTTGTTTGTCCTACGAAAGTTTGCGTTGCGTTAAAGCTTCATGCATTCTTGGTGATGTAAATGGAGATATATTTGTAACTTGGTATTAATAAGTGTGCGTTATCAAATCTTTTATCAATCATTCAAATAAATTGTATAAAGATAAATAATTGTGAGTTCCTAATTTAAGGCGTTAACTTCTTTATTTTTATTTGCAAATAAAATAAAATTTCTATGTAGGCGAACAGCTGAAAGAAAGAAAAAAATACACTAATTCAATGACATTTATTTTATTTAAGGAGGAGACTTTTAATTAATCATTGAGACCCTGAAATTTAATTGTAATTAATTACAATACTTCTTCTTAAACAATATGCACTTCATTGAATCGATGCAATTTTGCTCTTTTAGCTTTTGTTACGCACACAGAAAATAATTATTTTATTTTATTTACAAAAAAAACTTTCTCCTCCCAACAAAATAATATTGCTTTAACAAAATTATTTTGTGGAGTCTACTTATGTTTGGTTTGTTCTACAAAAACAAATTTTGTTGAGCACCGAAATATTTGGTTCCTTCAACCGAATCAATTTGTTCAACCTACAAAACATTTTGTTAATTCCACCAAATTTTTGGGTGCGATCAACAAAACGGACCAACAAAAACATTTTGTTGACTCAACAAAATAATTTTGTCGCTCTTATAGCAATAAAAAAATTTGTTTGGGACAACTAAACTTTTGTTCGGACAACCAAACATTTTTCTCAGTGTATAAAGTGTTTTAAAACTAAATTTTTAAAATTTGAAGGAAGTAAGAGGGTGAAGGGTATGAGAAGTTGGATAATGTCCTGATTTTCCGACTAAGCCATCTTTTCATTCGAGGTCGGTATATTTTCATAAAGTGGATCGATCTCGTATCCGCTAAGCATGAGTTCGGATAGACAAGGGTCTGAAAGCAAATAAATATGTTGA
>NC_046659.1:108788177-108811692 GCF_010883055.1 Belonocnema kinseyi
CCTAGTCACATACATTATGAGGATGTACGAGTTTTTTCACAGAATGGGGTGGAAAATTCACATGTGTGCAGCATTAAGGAGGAAATAGAGCCGGAGAAGTAGTAGAGGTTTAGCGTAGTAGCATCGAGTTCACGAGACACTTTTTGGGAGACGTTATGTACTTTGAAAAATATGTGCGATACGAGAAAGCGAAGCCCAAGGAAGAAGCTACGTTTATCGTCTCCAGTGGAGGAATGTCTCCATGTCACTTCTTGTCTCGCCTTTTACACTCTATTGCATTTCCAAGTGAAACAACACATCAAACAACTTTTTATTTGTTAACATTTTTTAATACCCAAAATTTCGTTTATAAAAAGTTTAATTATTTATAACATTTTACACTTATTTAAAAAGAAGTACATATTATTGTGGAAATTAAATTCATATACTCATTCCACGACATAATAAGGATTTCAAAAAATCATACAATTGTAGTACAGATAGGTTAACATTATATAAACTTTTATTGTACAAATTATATCAAATATTCAAGCACATCACCTTAAAATAAATAAATAATTTTTGTTGCTAAATAGAGGAAGATTAAAACGCAATCTTTACGTTATTTAATATTGTGAAAAACTAATCTGCTAATAAATAATTAATCGGCGCATAAAAAAAAAGCATTAAAGTAATTTTTTCACTGAATCATTCAGATAATTATTACTCTACATTTTTCAGAAAAATTGAGTTATTCATAACAGTTTAAACTATTTGAGAAAAATAAAAATATATTCGCACATAATTTCGGAATCAAAATTCAAATTAATATTTCGAAAAAATTATTTAGCTGATAATTAATTTATTATTTCATAATATTAGAATCTTTTAAATATAATTTTCTCTGAATCATTCAAATAATTTTTACTAAATATCTTCTTTCAAATTTGAACTTTCATTTCACAAAATTTAATTTATTAATATTAATAACATTTCAAACTAATTACAGAAATCAAAAGTTTTAATAACACTTGACATATATTAAGAAAATTATAAAAATGTAATAGATTGTAAAAATAATGGCTCATATTGAATTACATAATCTGAAAGTAAATAATCAATATGTTAATTTAAAACATCTTGAATTGAATCTTTATGTAATTCAATAGCGTGGTCAAAATTAATAAGCTTAAAATTAATTAAACAGTTCACAACATAAAAATCCTCAAGCAAATATTTTCATTAAAAAAATAAAATATTTTTTAATTTTAGGTTTTTTGAAATTTGAAATTTAAATTCCGAATATTTTTATTTCTTTTGAAATAATTCCAGAAAATTGAAGTTTCAACTGACAAAACAAGAAAAGCATCAAACTATTATTTTCATTTGAAATTCAAATAATTTAAAGCTTAAAAAAATTTTTTTTATTAAAACATTCAAAAAATTTTCACTTGATGTATCTTTTTAATTTCAACTTGTATTTGTTTAAATTTAATTAATTATAAGCTTTTGACTAATTCTAGAAAATATAAATTTTAGCAGATTCGATTATTAATTAATTAATGAGTACAGGCCATAAAATCCTTAAGAATTATTTTTAATGGAATGTATGCACATATAATTTTATAAATGTAGTTCACATACTCATTTTCCAACATCACAAACATTGGGAAAAATTATAGTAATTGAAATATTTTGAACAAAAAATTAATTTTATTATAGACATATTAGCCAATATTTGATTACATAACCTTAATTAAAATTATCAATTTATGTGATTTACTTGAAACCACAAAATAATTTTATCCTATATTTTAAAGAAAATCTTAGATAATAATAATCTTTTAAAATAAATCCATAAAACCCTAAAACATCAAAGTAAATAATAAATCTACTTCCTTAGTTAAACCATATTTAACTTCAATCTTTATGTAATTTAATACTGTAAGCAAAATAATTCAGCTAATAGTAAATAAGCAATCAATAACATAAAAAGCATTAAATTAATTATTTTCATTAAATCATTCAAATAATTTTTATTTGGTATATATTCTTTTCTTAATTTGCACTTTCCTTTCTGTTACTTAGATTTAGCAATCAGATAATAACTAATTAATCAGTTTACATTATGAAAAGGCATCAAAAAATTATTTTCATTAAAAAATAAAGTGATTCTTATTTTATATTTCACTTTAAATTTAAAATTGCATTTATGAAAATTTTCATTAATTTTTTCGGTTTATCTTTTAAACTAATTCCAGGAAAATTTGGAATAGATGTACAAATAATTTTGAAAAATGAATTCAGGTACTTACAGGTTTTAGGCGTATTAAAGAAGTTATAATCAAATAAAAAAATCTTTTATATTTTAATTTGAAAAAGAAGAACAATTTTTAATAAACTATCAAAATTTTTCACCAAAGAAATGAATTTTATTTAAAATGGCTCATTTTCAACATATTAGTTAAATTCTGTATTAAATTGTTAAATTTAAACCTAAAAAAATTATTTCTAAACAAAAAAGGCGAATTTATAACCAAGAAGATTAATTTTCTACCCAAAAGAAGAATTTTCGACAAAACGCATGCATTGTTAAACAGTTTAATTTTCAACATTAGAAGGTACTTTTTCAATGAAAAATCGAAAAGTTGAAATTTCTGTGAGAAAAATTTATTTTTAATAAAATAGTTAAATTTTCAGGTAAAAAGATGATTTAAAAAAAATGAATCTATAACGAAATAAATAATTTTTAGCAAAGTAATTGAACCTTTAACCAAAGCAAAGCAATTTCTAACAAGAAAGAATGGTTTTAACAAAATATTTCCTCTTTTAACAAAAAAGATTACTTTTTATTAAACAAGTTTGATTTTCAAAAAAATAAATAAATTTCTAACAAAATAAATAGATGTTTAGACAACTACTGAATTTTTCAATAAAAAGATGAATTCTCAACAAAAAAAATAATAGTTCATATTCCAAAAATAACAACAAAAAATAATTTTTAACAACATAATTCAATTTTTCAATGAAGAAATTTAATTTTTAATACAATAATTTAATTTTGAAACAAATGGTTGAATTTTCAAACTGAAAAGATGAATTCTGAACTAAAAGTACGAATGTTCAACCAAGAAGATTAACTTTTAATAAAAAATATAAATTTTCAATAAGACACATGAATTTTCCAATAATATAAATTTTCAACATAAAATGAGGAATCTTTAACCAAAAAAATTATATTCAACGTTTTTTAAGCAAAAAGACGAATTTTTTGTTAGACAGCCCAACTTTAAACATACAAATATGAATTTCCAACTAAAAAAAAATCAGTTTCAAGCCCGAAATGGAAAAGCTACATTTTCAGTTGAAAAATTAATATTAAACCAAAAAAATCTTAATTTTCAGCAAATAGTTCAATTTCTACCCGGTGTTAAAAAAACTTCGAATTTAAATTTTTATAATTTATTAGTGTTGACAGTTATTTAAAGTGGCTCTTAAAGAAATTCTATAATTTAAACAACTTTCTAAATACGCAGTTCATGAAAGTGGGCGTGGCTAAGAAAAATATAACTGATTGAGGAAATGGGTTTATATTTATCAGGTATGCCTCTTTTGCTATTTTCCTTAAGGAATAGTATAAGCAATTTTTATATTGGTTTAAAAAAAAGTTTCAGGATTGTAAGTAAAATTCGAGGTAACTCAAAAGAGTAGAAAATATGAAAAGCGTGATTTAATGCAATAGGCGTGGCTAAGGGAAGTAGTATTATGGGTAAAGGGGAAGTGTCCACAAATGGTAGTAAAATTGTAAAAATTGTTGCAGACGAAGAAGCTTTATTCGGAAAATAGGCTTGATTAGGGAAATGGGCGTAGTTTTAATGCGATCGCTATTTTCCAGAATGAATGTAATAAAGAATTTTTAGATTAATTTCAGAACATGCTAAAGGACTAGCAAAATATAGTAGGCGTACCGAATTTTATAATAACGGCACTATATACAAATAAGCGTTGTTATGGGGAGTTATCTATAACAATACGTGTGGCCAAAGAGGGTATTTAATGAAAATGGGCGTGGTGTAGACGGGCGGGATGCGTATAGGCGTGGTTCATATGGGCGTGGTCAAAATAAGTTGGCGTGGTTAATGTCTAACATCGTGACAAGTTTAAACCTTAAATTTAAAAAAGTCAAATTAAATTGATGTTGTAACATTGGAACAACTTACCTCTCTTTGCATTTCATCAATAGCAGTTGTTTCCCTAGCCCTGACAGAGTAGGTTTCGAGGAAGGTGCGATTTAAATTTCCCTTTAATTCTGGCCCAACTTGCTCCTCATACAAACGTGCAAGAGCTCCAACTCCAGCTTCCAGTACTAAAACTCCCATCACTACGAATATGTACTGAAACAAACAATTATAAATTCAAATGTTTAATATTTCAAATTCTAAAAGCGTATTTTCAATGATTAATTTTATGGATACAATTTCATGATTTCATTAGCATGAATCGTTTCTATTAATAAGGAGGGACGAGTTAACTTGATTTTGAGGGGAGGGGGTCACGCCAAAAAGTACGGTTGGTAACAGTGAGATTGTGTGCGTGTGTGGGGGGGGGGGGGGGGGGGGGGGGGGCTCCAGTTGAAGTGACATTATTTATATAAATTTTTTAAGAATTCCTCTTTTTTCGGATCTTTTAAGAAATTTACTTTTTTTTTCGCTTTTTTTTGCTTAAGTGTGAACTGAATTAATAGAACCCAATAAGAACATCCAACTCCTTCTGGTTGAAAGTTCATTCTTTTATATCAAGAATTATACTTATATATTTTTCGTTCAGAACTCATGTCTTTTGTATAACAGTATTATTATTTTTTTATTTTTTTATTTTGTGGAAAATGGAACTATTTTATCATAAACTTATATTTTTTCGATCCAAAATTCAACTACTTGAATAAAAGTAGCAGTTATTTTTTCAAGAATAATTTTTTAGAGTTAGAAATTTAATTATTTCATTGAAATTTTGTTTCTTTTGTTGTTAAAACTTAATTTGTCCGACTGAAAATTTAATTAATATATTTCTAGTTGAAAATTTATCTTTTTTAGTTTAAATTTCAACTAATTGTTTAAAAATGTATATTTTTTAGTAGGAAATTCATGTATTCTGTTGAAAATCGTTTTTTTTTTTGTAGAGAGTTTAACTATTTGCTTCAAAAGAAGACTCTTTCTTAATTGAAAATTAATTTTTTTTAATGAAAATTTAAATATTACTTTTATAGTGGAAAATTGATCCTCTTCAGTTAAGAATTCAACTATTTAGTTGAAAATGTATATTTTTTGGTAGGAAATTGACGTATTCTGTTAAAAATTTGTGTTGTTTTGGTGGAAACTCAAACAATTTCGTTGAATTTTTTTTATTTGAAAATTGAGTTTTTTTAATTGAAAACGTAGCTATTATATTTCTAATTGAAAAATTATTTTTACAGTGAAAAATGTAACCATTTTATTTGTGCTAATAATGTGTCTATTATAATTTTTGTGCAAGGTTTATATTTTTAACTGAAAATTGATCTTTTCTATTTAAAATTCACGTATTTTATTGAAAATTTGTCTTTTTTGTGGGAAATTAATTTTCTTGGTTAAAAATTCATCCTTTCTATGAAAAAGGTAACTGTTTAGTTAAAAATTAGGCTCGTTTGGTTGATAATCCAACGACCTTGCTAAATTTCGCTATTTTAATTTAAAATTCAGCAGTTTCGTAAAAAATGAAACTATCTGGCTAAAAATGAACTTTTTGTTACAAATTCTTCTTTTTCGATTGAAAATTCAAATTTTGTTGTAAAAAATATATTTTTTTTAGACATTGATCTTTTCATAAATACTTTCTTTTTTGGTGAAATAATCAACTACTCGGTAGAAAATTAATCTTTTTTGTTGAAAATTCACTTTTTTGGTAAAAAGTGAAACTATTTGTTTGCAGAATTAATTACTTGGTAGAAAACTAGTTTTTTGTGGAAAATTCATGTATTTTGTTTAAAAATTCGTCCTTTTAAGTAGAAAATTAAATTGATTTTTAGACAATTTATCTTTTTGGCTATTGGTTCGACTATCTTGTTAAAATTCCATCATTTTTGTTTGATTTAACTGGTAGAAAAATTGTTTTCTTTTCCTAAAAGTTAATGTCTTTAACCGAAAATATAACTTTTTTATTTTTGGTTGAAGACTTAAGATTTCAATTAAAAATTCAACTGTTTAAAAATATATATTTATTTGAAAAATGAAATACTTGGTAAAAATGAAAATTTTTTGTGGCAAATTCGTTAAGTATTCACCTTTTTTCGTTTAATTTTGCAGGTAGAAAATTTTTTTGTTGAGAAAATAAGTTTTTTGAACAGAAAACGTAACCATTCAATTTTTAGTTAAATACTTTTCTTTTTAATCGAAAATTCAACTATTTGTCTTAAAAATCAAGTATTTATTTAAAAGCTAAACTATACGGTATATAATTAAATTTTTTGTTGAAAATTCATACTCACAAAAGTTTCGTGGAAAATTCATGTATTTTTACTAAAATTCGTCTTTTTGGATGCAACATTAAGTTTCGTCCTTAGAAAATTCATCCCTTTGGTTTTGGATTGAACTATATTCAATTCAAAAATGGTTTTTTGGATTCAACTTAATTATTGGAAAAATAGTTTCTTTTGTTGAAAATTAATGTTTTAAACTGAAAATTTTGGACAGTTTGTTTGTAATAATAACATCACTATTCAATTTTTTTTAGAACTTTATATTTCTAACTAAAAATTGATCTTTTATATTTAAAAACTTATGTATTTTGTTTAAAAATGGTATTTTTTGTGGAAAATTATTATGGAAAATTCATGTATTTCTTAATCAAAATAGCAACTATTTTATTTTTGGTCAAAAGCTTATCTTTTTAGTTGAAAATTAAACAATTTTGGTAGCGAATTTAACTATTGGGTTCAAAAGTAAACTATTGCTTTGAATATTTTATTTTTGGATAGAAAATTAAGTCTTTCTCTGCGAAAATTCATCCTTTTAGTTTTGGATTCGACTCTATTTTGTTCAAAATTCTTGCTTTTTTCAATTTAGCTGATAGAAAAGCAGGTTTCTTTTGTTGAAAATTACTTTTGCAAACTGAAAATGTAACTATTCCATCTATAAATGAAAAATTATCTTATTTAGTTTAAAAAAATCACTATATGTTTGATTATTCATCTTTGTTGGTTTAAAACTCAACAGTTTTGTTGAGCCATCTTTTTGTTAAAAAATTTAACTATTTTGTGGAAAATTCTTCCTTTTAGATAAAAAATTCATCCATTATGGTAAAAAGTTTATCCTTTTTGATTGAAAATTCATCTCGATTTTTTCATTTAAAATTTAAATTTTGTTTCATTAAAATATGAAATAATTAATCTTTACTTGAAAATTGATAAAAAAGATCTCAAAATTTGTAATTTAGTTCATCGCTGATACCATATTGCATTATACATATTTGAATGCATATTTTGACTGACACCACTATTTCAGAATTCACTGCAATAATTACAGCAATGCTCGAGAAATATTTCTGTTTAATTAGCATTTTAGATCAAACCAATTTTGCTTCTACTGAAAATATGTTCAAATGCTAGAATTACATGTTGAATTTGTGATATACTAATATACACATACTGGAAATTGCTGAATTCAAAGCACGTAATACATTTCTGCCAGTGGAAGTAAATAGAGAGAATATACATGAAAACTGTTCCGTCATATTATAATTGAGTACTCTCGAGATCTACGGTGTTTATGCAATCGCGACGCTCTCTATATAAATTGTATTATGAATAAGGGAGCCAAAACAAAATTAATTTTGTCTAAATCTAGAAAAAAAGTTTAACATTCAAACCAGAGTTCAATTTTGGTTTAAAACATTATTTTTCCATCAAGAAGAACTATTTTTGACAAAAAAGGAGAATTATAAACAAAATTAATGAATTTTCAACAAAGCACATGAATTTTTAACTAATGAAGATGCATCTTTAAGCAAACTGTTGAATTTTAAACTTAACAATATTATTTTTCAAACAGCGCTGGAATAGTCTAATTTTTAGTTAAAAAAATTATTTTCAACCAAAAATAAAAAAACTTGAAGCAAAATAGTTTAATTAGCAATCAAAGGCATCAAATTAATAATATATAATTATTTATTGGAAAAAATATCTTTCTCTTTTTGCTACACTGGGAATCGAACCACAAAACTTCTGGTTTCCAGAGGAGCAAAAAGAGAAAGATCTTTCTTTCAAGAATAAATTTAATTAAAATTTTTTTTAAATTATTATTTTCTATCTTTGTGGTGTTGGAAGGTTATCTACTGTTGGTAAAGTATCATTTGCTGATGATATAACAGATTCATTTTAAACAAATAAATCAATGAACTAAAATTATGAATGCCCACAAAAAAAATGTCAAAAAAAGTGTTCAACGAAATAGTTTAATTTTGATTCAAGTGTTTATTTTTTAACGAAGAAGTATAATTAAAAAAAATATCAATTATTAACAAAATACATGGATATTCAAATTATTATAAATTTTATTCTAAAAAAGATTAATTTTTTAACAAAAATGGAATAGTTTTATTTCTAGATAGAAAATTAATTTGCAATTAAAACTAAAAAGAATATTAATCTTCTTTGGAATTTTTATAAAATGTTTACAATATTCTTTAAAAATAATTATTCAAATAAAAATAAAGAAATGTCCACGAATCTATTTTTTTTAAACTCTGAAATTTCTTCAAAATTTTCAATAACGTTTTTTAAAATCTTTAAACTCCTTAAAATCCTGAAAACCCCCTAATTAAAATCAATCTGCATTTTGTTTTAAATGTTTGGAATTCTTTTCGAACTTAAAACTATTTTTAAAGCTTCTACAAATATATTTAAATATTTCTTAACTGATTCGTAATTTTTTTTCAAATTCTTGAGCAATCTTTTAAAATTAATGAAATTTTCCTCAAAATCTTCGATGTTTTTTTCGAAGTTCTTTGAAATCTTTTCAAATGTTTAAAAATCTTTTTCAATTTTCTCTGGAAGTCCAGTTTTCAAACTACAAAATCCTCTTAAATTTCTCCACGAATCTTAAAGATTTGTTTTTAAATTCTTTTAAGACCTATACAAATTTTTAAAAATCTATTTTTTTTTAATTCCTCAAAATTGTATGTACGTTTAAAATTTTTTAAATCTAGAACTTTTAAAGAAAATACAAATAATTTTAAATAGCCTTAATCCTACTGATTTTAATAATTATATTGTAGAAAAAAAACAATGATAAATCTTAATTTAACCTTAAAATCTTGTAAAAACAGAACTTATTATTATTATTTCAATATAAGATATAGTTTAAATGCTTGAAATTAGAAATTAATCATTAAATTTAAAAAATTTAAATTCTAACATCATTAATATTTCCAAACTTGTAATGATCAATATTAACAGGTAAATTTTCGATGTTGTTCTGAAATACTTTTCTTTGAATTGAATAACTGAACGGTAATTGAACGGTTATTTAATTCAATAATTGAACAGCATACAAATTTCGAACATCTTTCATCAATTTAATACAGAAATTTCTAACAATTCACTTATTCTAATTTTCAGCTTGTTACGGAAAGTCACACATCATTAGATTCGTAATAAAACATAAATTTCGATTATAATATGTTTAAATTACTAATTGCAAAATTGATAAAAACTATGTTTGTTTTTTTTTGTTATTAAGTACAAAGGCAGAAATTCATCAGCTGCGTCAGGGGAAGCATCCAGGAAATACGTTCCTTTTTTTAAATCATATACAGAAACTCATATTAATAAAAAAATTGACGCTGAAACTTTGAGTGTTCAAAAAAAAAAAAGAATTTTCAATTATGAATCTATAAACTTTTAAAATTTTAAATTTCTAACTTTCCAATTTACGTATTTTTCGTTATAACTATTCCAAATTGAATCATTCAAAAAAACAAAAACAAAAAAAAACGATCAATGTTACATAGGAACTTTAATCTTGAAAAAAAATTAATTATGACAACTTTGCTTAAATTTTTTACAATTTGGAAAATTTATCATTGTAAACTCTTTATTTTTTCATCTTTAAAATAATCTAAATTAAAATGTTGTATTCATATATCCTGCAAATTGAAGAGTTTTTAATTAAGAATCTTTAAAAAAAATTGTATTTGATCGAAAAACCATTTCTTTCAACCAAAGAGATTTTTTTTGGCATATGTCTTTTAGTATCACCTCATTAGGATAAAAAATTTAATTAACTTATTACAGTGAAACTCTTCTATAGCGCCAGTTTTGGGGCTGACGGTGGGTGTGAACTAACTCGTAATAGACCGCTCCGCTTTTGTTTGTTCACGCCTGAGTGCTCGCCTGAGTGAGAACCGCAGACTCCGCGTCATCCGCGCAGCTCCTGTTACATCTACCAGCAGCGTGTCGTCGATTCTCGGAAGGGCTATAGAAGGGAGGGGTATTGAAGGGTTTCACTGTATTTTATTTTTTGCTTTTAAGTCCAGCTGGAATGAAATCTAACTTTTAGATAAAACTTAAAGATACTGAAAGTCGATTAAAATAAAAATAATAAGAAAACTTATTTAGCTATCTTATTTATATTTCATACATGCTTATCAATTATATTTTATAGTATTTAAATTTAAGCATATGTTTCAGTTTGATAATTGGTCATAGTTTGTTTTGAAGAAAAAATTATGCACTTACGTCCAGGCTTTTTTACAATACCCCGTAAATTTTGTTGTTTATTTTTTAGGAATGGAAAGGGTGGGGAATGAGTGGTGGCGAAGTAGTTCAAGCTAGGAGAAATTATGAGGAGCTGAGGAAAATAAAGGGTAGGGAATTTGGAAAAGTACGGGTAAAGGTGGAGATGAGAAATAAGTAAAGCAGGGGAAATGGAGGCGAATAATGTAAATGAGGACAGTTGAATGAGAAGAAATGAGTAGAAGAAGGGAAAATTAAGGAAAGCCGAAGAAGGAAAGTGAGGTTAAATTATAGGACGACCAGTAGGGGATATAAAGAAATGAAAATTATGTTAATGAGGGAGGGCGAAGTCGGATAAGCTAGAGGAAATAATAGGCGTGGATGTAAGAGAAGGGTAAATGTGAAGAGGGGAAGTAAGTATAGGCGGGAAAATGAATGAGACTAATAGAAATTACGGAAGGGGGAGTAGGACAGATGAAGGGGGAGTTTTGGAACATTACGGGAAGGGGAGTTAGGCAACTTAGGAGAAATCATAGAAACGGAAGTGGGTACAATGAGGGTTGGAGAAGTAGTGGCACTGGGGGAAGTGAGTAAAAATAAGTAGGTGGTAAGGGAAATTAGGAGAAATTAGAGAAAATAGAGTAAGGAAAATCAAGGTAAATGATGGTAGGGGAAGTAAGGAAATGAGAAGTAGGAAAAGTGTGGGGAAATTAGGGGAAATAAGGAAGAGGAAGTAGAAGAAGTGAGTGTAACTGAGTTCAAGTGAGTGTAAGTGAGTGTGACAGAAAATGTGGGAAAGGATTCGTAATGATGGTTATTAGAAGAGCGAAAGTGGGTGCTAGGGAAGAGTAGTCCTCTAATTTTTTTTGTTAAATTTATCGTCAAATCTAAAGAAGAAGACCACCAAGCCAAAGAATTTTTTTACTATATTGTTCAAAGCCAATTATATATAAAAGTTTAAAAATAATTTTTGGTATGATACTAAATTCAAAAATTGTAATAAAGACCTTTTTATATGAAAATTTGTCTGCAGGATGATAGGAAAGTCATTTATTGCAGTTACTGAACCTTAACGTTAACCTATAAAAAAGCTGTTACCTATACTATGGATGGCAGCTGATTACGCTACGAAAAAATTACAAATCTCTGGAATGAAACTTAATTTCTGAAAATTGGATTCTCAACTCTCAGGAGGTATGTTTGAATAAAAGGAAAAAATGAAAGAGTTTGCGGTGGTTAATGTACCATGTAGGAAGGCGAAAGTAAAAAAAAACGCTTGAGGAATTCATGATTGGAAAGCTTCTGTTATTCCGGGTTATTAGGCTCACAGAGGAAATAATGAATACATACACCTGTTTACATTTCTTCCGCACACACATACATACACACACACGTACAGAAATAAATACATTTATACCCCGCCCTGGCTAAAATACGATAATGCCACCTTGGGGAAAAAAACTTAACTGAAGGTCGGGATTTTGCAGGGAATCTTAACGAGCGATTGCTCAAGACTGTCGGAAAAGGAGAGGTGAGCCAAGGCATTTTATAAATTTCCTCGCGGAATTAGGGAGAAATGTGAAAAGCAGTCTTAAATACTTGTTGACGCGTGATAATTTAGTTTCGCAGAGGGAGCTACTTTATATAACGACTTTGCACTTAAGGTGAAGTTTTTTAATTTTCTTATTTTAAGACCTCTCTTTTATTTGAATTCTTTGTTTGGAGAACGTGCTTCCACTAAATTGGAAAAACTGAGAGATGTATTAGTGTGTCTAAAATCTCTTTTAATTCTTTCTGAGATTTTAGGACTGTTGATTCTTATCTAAAAACTGCAATCTAACGATATGACACGAAAATTTTGGAATTATTTCGATGGAAGTAGAACTAAGAAGAAGGGAAAAAAAAGAGGAAGTACTTTCATACAGATATAGTTGAGAGGAAAGAAATTAACCATAAAGAATAGGAGGGGAAGGACAGAACGAGACAATTAATGGAACGATGGTGGATTGAGGAATGAAAAGGGGGAAATATCAAAAAGTAAAAAGGGAAAGGAAAAAAGAAAAGGGGAAATGTGGAATGGGAAAGGAGTAAAAGAGAAACGGAAACTGGAAATTGGAAAAGAGGAAAAAGCCAAAGAGCGGAACAGGGGAAAGCAGAATAGAAAGAGGAAAATGTGAAAAGGGGAAAGGGAAGGAGAAAGGAAAGAGGAAAGGAAAGGTGAATGGTAACAGGGAGTGGGAAGGGAAATGAAAAAGAGCAATGGGCAAAGGGAGAACATGGGAAAATGGAAATGGGTAAAGGGAAAATGGAAAGTAAGAGAGACTGAGAGGTTTCTCGACCCAGGCCTTCACTTGCGCCGCAAAAAAGTCACACTCTAAAATACATTGATTAAATTGTCAGAATCTCAGAGTGAGTGTCAGAGCGAAGAATTAAGAGAAAGAAAACTAGCGAGAAAGAGGAAGGGGTGGAGAGAACATAAGAATGGGAGTGTCGAGGGGGGGGGGGGGGAATTGGAAGAAGCGACGGAGAGATAGAGTGGGATTGAAAGAGACAGTCAGTGGGACAAGAGAAGGAGAGGTAGAGAATAGGAAGCGTTACCGTAATTGTACCTCAGAAGCGTTGCTTTGGAGGCGTTACCCTTATCGTTAGCCAGTTTTACGAGTTCACACCATGCCATACAAAGTTACCTTATTAAAACGATGGAGAGAGAGTATACGGGCCAGAAAGTTTAGAAACGCAAGGTTAAGGCTGGAAATAGAGGTAAGGTAATGGATGAAGTGGAAGAAGAAATAGGATAGAATCTTCAAAATATGGCAAGGGAATGTGGTAAAGATTCTACGGGAGAATGAATTAGGTGAAGAGTAGATGAAGAAATTGTAGGGGCTGGAGGGGCGAATGAGAAAAAATAAAGAATGGATGTGGAAAAATAGAAAAATTAAGATAGAAAAATTTTGTTCCTGAAAAAAGTTAGAAGAAGCTAGGGGAAATAAGAAGAGGGGAAGTAAGAAGAAGTGAGACGAATGAGGATACGGAAAGTGGGAGAAGCGATGTGCAGTTAAGGAAGGAAAATTAGAGGAGAAAGTGAAGGGAACTGAGAGAAGGGGAATTAGGGGAAGTAATGAATAATTAGGGAAGGGGGAATGAGAGTTCGGGGTAACAGGGAAAGCGATTAGAAATGCGGGGAGGGAATTGTTAGAAACAAGGATAAATAAAGGGGGAATTCAGTAAAGCAAAGGGAAATGGGAGTGGAAATACGGGAAGTAAGGGGAAATGAAAGGAGGGAAAGTAGCTAAACGATTTCCAAAAACACTGAAATAAAGCTATTTAAACTTTCATAATCTTTTTTAGTTAAAAACGCAAATGTTCGGTTGAAAATTAATCTATTTTAGTCGAGGATTCCACTCCTTTAATGAAAACTCTACTCTTCTGGGTTAATTCAACTGTTTTGTATTACAAAATAAAATCATTTTTGGTTGGAATATTAACATAATATGGCTTATCTCGTATGAAATTCATGTGTTTTTGTTTAAAAATCAACTATTCGGTTTAAAGTTAAATTACTTTTTAAAAGAAAATTTTTGTTTTGTTTAAAGATACGTCATTTAAGTTATAAATTGATATTTTGTATTAAAAACTGAACCTTTTTGTAAAAGGTTGAATGTTTAAAAAAATTAAAAAATTAATTAAAAAATGAAATTATTATTTTTTTAATTCGACTATTCCTGTGAAAATTAAACTATTTAGCTGACAATTTAACTATATAGTCAACAATTAATTATTTTATTGAAAAATTATATTCTTACGGAGAAAATTCATCTGATCTGTAGATCATTCATATTTTTTTCCAAAATTCAACAAAATCTCTTAAAAATATATTTTGTTGAAAATTCGTCGTTTTTGATAGAGTATGAACCTTTTTGGCAGAAAAAAGATATTTTTGGTTGAAAATTGAACTATTTGTTTAAAAATTAATCTTTCTATCTGAAAATTCAACTCTTCTTTTTTTAGAGGAAAATTTATTTTTTATCATTTAAAAATTTAACTAATCCCTAGAAAATTCGTCTATTTCGGAAGAAAAATGATCTTGTTAGTTGAAAAATCATCTTATTGGTTCAGGAGTTCAAAATTCAACTATTTGGTAGAAAATTAATCTTTTTGATTAAAAAATTGATCTTGTTTTTGGAAATTTCACCTTTTTGGTTTAGAATAGAAATGTAAAAATAAATTTTTGTTGTTAAAAATTCAACTTTTGGGGTTAAATATTCAAATTTTGGAATTTAACAAAAACTTCTTTGTTTCGGAATTTATATTCTCGGTTCAATATTCCACTATTTGGTTGAAAGATAATTTGATAAAAATTTAATTATTTAGAAGAAGATTAAAGTTTTTGGTATAAAATTAATTTTTATTGCTGAAAATTTATATTTTCTTGTTTGAAAATTCATCTGTTTTCTAGATAATTTGCCTTTTTCCCTAAAAATTGGACTTTACAGAACGTTAAAATATTTGATTAAAAATTCGTCTTTTTGTCAGAACATTAATCTTTTCGGTGGAAAAATCCATCTTTTTGGTTAAAAATTTAACTATTTGGTTAAAAATATATCTCCTTTTATAAATATTCAACTACTTGGTTAAAAGTTAAACTAATTTATTGATTGTTTTAGAATTTAGCTTTTTAGTTAAACATTTGTCTTTTTTTCAAAATCTTTTTTTCGTACATAAAAATTAATTGTTTCATCTGAAAATTAAAATTTTCAAATCTTAGTGTAAATGTATAATTTGTAGGTTAAAAATTTATCGTTTTGGTTAAGAATTTAACAATTTCGTTGATTCGTCAAGTTTAAATTGTTGAAAATTTCTGTTTTGGCAAAAAAGTCATCTTTTATCCTTGAATATTTATATTCTTGACTGGGAATTTTATTGTTTATTAAAAATAATCTTTTCGAATTCAAAATTCAACTGTTTTGTAGAAAAAAATATGCTTAACTAAAAAATTCAACTAGTTTGTTGAAACTTCAATTAATTTTTTACATTTTTTATTTAAAATTCACTTCTTTGGTTTACATTTTAACTAATTTTGTTGAAAATTTGTTTATTTTTTTTGTTTGGAATTAAATTTTTATCTTAAAATTTAAATATTGCAATTTGAGTTGAAAATGTATACTTTATAAGTTGAATGTTTAAATATTTGTTATAAAATTAATATAATTTTGTGATTTTTGGGTTATAAAATTAATATTGTTTGTTGAAAAATAATCGGTTTGGTTGAGAATTAAACTATTTTGTTAAAAAAAAATTTCTTTAATTTAACGGTTAGAATATTATTTTCTTTTTAGAAAATTCGTCTTTTATAATGAAAAAGGCATTTTTTATGTTTGAAAATTCATACATTTGTATAACGATTTAACTATGCAGTTAGAAATTAATCTCTTTTGACAGAAAATTCAACTACTGGGTGGAAAGATGAACTAATTTACTATTTTTTTTAAGATTCAGCTTTTTAGTTAAACATTTAAATTTTTGCGAAATCTTGTTTTCTTATTTACAAAATATATTTTTTATTTGAAAATATAACTTTTCAAGTTTTTGTTGTAAATTTATAATTTGTAGGTTATAAATTTATTAGTTTTTATCATTGAATTTCTACTTTTTTTACTGGTAATTTAACTATTTCGTTCAAAATAATCTTTTTGGATTAAAAATTTAACTGTTTTGTACCAAAAAAAGTCTTTTTAACTAAAAAATTTAACTACTACATAGTTGAAAATTTAGCTAGTTTGCAAAAATAAATTTCCTTTTAAAGAAAATTCAACTACTTAGTTCAAAGTTAAACCTTTATTTGAAAAATAATCGTTTCGGTTGAGAATTGAACTATTGTATTGACAAAATTTTTCTTCTTTAATTCAAGTGGTGAAATATTCTTTCTTTTAGAAAATTCATCTTTTATGAAAGAAAAGTTATACTTTTTGGTTAAAAATTCATCTTTTCGGTTGAAGATTCAACTATTTTGTTAGAAAATAAAAATTAAATTAATTGGTTGACAAGTAACTAGTTTCTCGAAAATTCATATTTCTGGGTTGAGAAATCCGTTTTGTTGTCATTCGTCCCTCTAGATAGAAAGTTCATCTTTTTTTATTTAAAAAAGCTATTTGTTGAACATTCAACCGTCTACAAAAAAAATTGGTCTATTTTGTTAAAAAAATTTAACTATTTGTTTAAAAGTTCAACTATTTCGTTAAAAATTCGTTCTTTGGGGAAAAATAAATTTCCAATATAAAAATTCATGCCTTTGGCAGAAAGTCTTCAAGTCTTAAAAATTTGTAGTGTTTCTTAATAAATGAAATATCGCATTCATATTAATTTTAGTCAAAAGATTTTATTCCACTTCGACGTTCCTATTTTGGTTAAAAATCACATTACTTTCTCAGTTTTGATAATTTGGGCTATGTTAGGGGGGGGGGGGGGGGGGAACAATAGTCCGAAATTGGTAACATAGTTTATGGACGGCCCTTAAGTTGGTTTAATTAGAGAAGCAATATTGTTCATGCATCGAAGGTACATCTTATTAATAACTTAGTTCCAATCAATTTGCCATTTGGGTACCTCAGGTGGTCCATTCTCGACTCGAGTATCATCATTAAATTGAGGAAGCCCTGATGGAGACTATTTGGATCCTATATTGATTCTCACGGTGAATCGATTCCAGAACGAGGCATCACAGATTGTCTCTGAATATCTGAGCGCGCTACACACAGGTGGGTATTAACACCCAATCAGTCTTTCATCCAGTCGCCCATTCTAAGAAATTTCTTTCAAGAGCACTCTATAATCTGGATAACATGCAATCAAGCGAAGAACCTTGCAATCTTTGATGTCATTATGCAGCAATGTATCCTACACCCTTTCTTTCAAAACAAAATCACAAAGGCTGACTTCTTATCCCAAATTATTAATTATATATAATTTCATTTCTATAAACCTTCCAAATTATTCTCTTTCAATTGGACAACTCTTCTGAAATTTTTTTGTAGTACCATTAAATTAGAAAAAGAATTAGAGGAAGACTCTTCTTTTCAAACGAAAATTACAAAAGCTGACTTCTCGCCCTAAATAATTAATTGCATATCAAATGATTTCTATAAACCTTTAAAATTATTCTCTTCAAGCTAAAAAAATATTCTGTGATTTTTTATCGTACTAGCATCACGCTGAGAAAAAAAAAGAAACAATCTTCTTTAAAAAAGAAAATTACAAAAGCTGTCTACTTGCCCCAAATCATTAAGAGCATATACAATCCTTTCTACAAATATTAACAATTATTCTCATTGTGATGGCTAAATATTGTAAGATTTTCTTTTTTATCCCAGGATTTTATTTAGAAAAATATTTGTCTTGAATTAGAGAAGAACTCTTGTTTTAAAAATAAAATTGCAAAAGCTGACCTTCAATGCGATTCTTATTTAAATGACCAAATCTTCTAAAACCAAATTTTTTTGTACTACTAACATCACGCTCAGAAAAATATTCGTTTGAAATTGAAGAAACACTCACCAATTTGAAAGAAAATTACAAAAGTTGAATCCTCACCACAAATCATTAATTGTATATCAATTGATTTCTATAAATCAAATCTTCTGAGTTTTTTATTTTACTAACATCACAATTAGAAAAAGATTTGTCTTCAATTAAAAAATTAAACTTCTTTTCAAAAGAAAATTGCTAAAACTAACTTCTCGCCCTGAAGCATTAATTGTTTTTGAAATAATTTCTATAAACCTTCAAAATTATTCTCTTTTAAATAACCAAATATTCTACGATTTTATTTTTGCTCCTAGAATCACACTTAGAAAAAGATTTTTCTTGAATAAAAGAAACAATTTTCTTTTCAGAAGAAAATTCCTAAAGCGTACTTCTCGCCCCAAATCATTAATTGTATATCAATTGATTTTTATAAACCTTTAAAATTATTGTCTTTGAAATTACTCAATATTCAACGATTTTGTTCGGATTAGCATTACACTCAGAAAAATATTTGTCTTCAATTAAAGAAACAATCTCCTTTAAAAAAGAAAATTACAAAAGTTGTCGTCTCGTCCCAAATCATTAATTGTATATTAAATTATGTATATACAATCTTCCAAATTTATTCTCTGTTTGACGGCCAAATCTTCTGAAATTTTTTGTTTTACTAACATGACTTGAATTAGAGAAAGAATTTTCTTTTCAAAAGAAAATTACTAAAGCTGACTTCTCGCCCTGAATCATTCATTGTTTTTGAAATAATTTCTATGAACCTTTAAAATTATTCTCTTTCAAATAACCAAATATTCTACGATTTTATTTTTGGTCCTAGAATCACACTTAGAAAAAGATTTTTCTTGATTGAAAGAAACAATTTTCTTTTCAAAGGAAAATTACTAAAGCAGACTTCTCGCCCCAAATCATTAATTTTACATCAAATAATTTCTATAAACCTTCGAAATTATTTACCTTGAGAAGGCTAAGTCTTTCAAGATTTTTTTTGGCACTAGCATTACACTTAGAAAAATATTTGTTGAAATCCAAAAAACATTTTTTCAAAAGAAAATTATAAAGGTTGACTTCTCGCCTCAAATAATTAATTGTATTTCAAATAATTCCTATGCACCTTCAGTTTCATTCTCACTCAGATGGGTAAATATTCTATTTTTTATAATATTTCAGATATCGAATCAAAAATTCCAGAAAAAAGGTTCATTTTCAACCAAATAGTATAAGTAAAAAAATAATAAAAACCGAAAAATTTAATATAAAAAACAATTAGAAAAAAATTAATTTTGACCTAATAAAATTTATTTTTAACTAAAAGAATGAAAAATAAAAATTTCAACAGAAGATTAATTAATTTTCACAGAAATTAATTAATTTTCAAAGAAGAAGATAACTTTTCAACCAGGAAGATTGATTTTGTACCAGAAAGATGCATTTTCTACAATATCCATCAATTTCACCCAAAAAGTTGAATTCTACAATAAAAATAATGAATTTTCAAATTAAAAAGGGAAAAGTTACATTTTTTGTTAATGAAACTTACTTCTCAAAGAAAAAAAAAATTTTGAACAAAAAGATGCATTTTCAACCGAGAGGGTTAATTTTTGACTCAAAATACATATATACTTAATTTGTCTTCAAAAAAATTAATTTTATATAAATAATATAAAGAAGTAATTTAATTATTAACAAAAAAATGAATTCTTAACAGAAAATGTTATAATCAATATTTCAACTAAAACAAAAATCTAGTTTATAATCAAAATAAGCTAAATTCATACGTTATACAACAATTTTTAACCAAATATTTGAAACCCTAAACTAAAAAATTTAATTTCTTACTAAATTGTTCTATTTTTAACCAAAATAGATTAAGTGTTTATCAAAGGAGAAGAGAGTTTAAAAGAAAATTTTTAACAAAATAGTTTAATTTTTAACCAAGAAGATTTTTCAGTTAAGGAAAAAGGTTTGCTAACAAACATTAATTTTCAACTAAAATATAAGTTTCAATAAACTAGTTGAATATTGTCCGCTAAGATATGACCTTTCAATCAAATAAATCCATTTGAACCTGGAAGATTGATTTTGTACCAGAGGAGTTTTCTACCAAATACATGAATTTTTAACTAAATGGATGAACTTTCCAATAAAGAAAATAAATTTTGAACTTGAAAATGGAATAATTGAATTTTTATAGAAAAAAATGTATTTTTCATAAAAAATTTTTTTTTTAAATAAATACATTTTCAACCAAGGAAATGTATTTATTTTTCATTCAAAAACCATGAAAAACTATGAAAAGTAATTTTTAAGAAAATAGTTAAGTTTTTGATAAAAAAATTCAATGTTGAACTGAAAATAAAATGATTAAATTTTTAGCCAAAAAAGTCATTATTGGGCGAAGGAAAAAAATTTTAAACAAAATCGTTCAAATTTTTAGACAAAGAAATCAATTTTCAACAAAAAAGATGGATTTTCAACTCATAAAATCTATTGTTCTTTCAAAAGACCAAATGTCGGAAAAATACATTAAATTTTAATTGAAATTTCTACTAAAAACTATAAATTTGCAATAAAATGAAATAAGTAGTTAAATTTTCAGACATAAAAAATTTCAATACAAAAACAAATCTTCAACAATAAAGTTACATTATCTTATAAAGAAGTTAATTTTTAACTAAAATGATTAAATTTTTTTCACTTTTTCAAATTCACAAAATTTAAAAAAATTTTACTAAACGATTAACTCAGAGAAAAAGATTTTTATGGATTGTAAACATTTAAATGTAGCTTAAAAAGTCTTAATAAATTTTTGTAATTCTTTTAATTTTTAAATACTTTATTTTCAAAAATCTTTTTTGCGAAATATCTTTTAAATTGGCATGAAATGTTACGAAATGCTAAAAAATATATCCAAATTAAAAATTGCCTTATTTTGAAAATTCTTTCAAAATAAACAAAAATTACATTAGAATTTTCTACATTCTTTTTCGAAATTTTAGAAAATCATTTCAAGTGTTTTTGGATATTTTTCTATATTTTAAACAAAAGGTATTCTTTAAAATAAAAAATCATTTGCAATTTTCTCAGATAACTCAATGATTTTCTTTCTCCTGAAACGTTTCAAAATTCTTAAAAAGCTTCTTTTTTTTTAAACTTCAGAAATATACTTTTTGAAATTTTCTCAAAATTTAAATGATTTTCAATATTTTATCCTCTTAAATTTTGTAATATCTTTTAAAATATATCGAGGTTTTCCTACAAAATTTTTAATCCTGGAAAATAAAAAAATTATTTCCTAAATAAAAAAATAAGTTTGAATGTTTCTGTTTTAAGTTTATAAACATTTAGAATTAAATTGCATCATGCAATAAAATTGCCTAATTGGAAATTTTTATTATCTGAATTAATGGGGCGAAAAATTCGTAATTTTTTTTTTTCATTATATGTATCTTCTAGAATTATTATTGTTTCTAAAAGGGGCTCAATTTTATAAATTAACTCTATTTTCTCATTATAAAATCACCAAATTACTGCGTTTAATTCTGTTAATTGAACATTAACTTTGTTATATCAACATGCAATTTTCAGAAAGGTAAATATTCCATGAATAAACTAATTTATAAATAGCTAGCAGCGCAATTAATTATTTATTCTACGACACGTAAAATGCTATAACGAAGCATTTTAGAGTGCTGATCAATAAGTATGCTTTTTAAAAATAATGTGATTCAGCAGAGCGAAAAGTGCTTACTTTACGGCCATAAAAGCGAACTAGAGAATTTTGTCGCTTTTTCATTTATTGACGTTTTTTCGCAGTTAAACTGGTCAGAACCAATCCGGTCTTATTTGCATAGTATAATGAACAGTTAACGAGTCACATACGTGTTTATTCAGTTACACTCGTTTCAATTTTTGAACAAAAACCTTCAAATGCTTTTACTTATATTTCCGAGAACACAAATAATGTAAATTTGTAAAGTTATATAAAATAACTAACACAATTTTTGCTTTTAACAACTGTACTCTTAAAAAAATTAGGATTATGAATGATTTTAATGTTTTATAGATTTTTAGCGAGGGGTAAATTAGAACTAAAAATTTGGTATGCTGGGGTGTCGGTGGTGTAATTGGTCAGAAAATTATTTCACCAGTATTCGTTAAAATCTAACATTAAAAATTAATTAATGACCCTCGTTGACAAAGTACTATCAATATTCTAAATTTAATGTTTAAATATTGACCCATTATGAACATATTTCATTATTCCAGAATGTTTTCAATTTTTGACGCTTAGAGGTGCGATAAGAAAATTTAAAATCAAAAGAAAAAAATAATCAAACAAAATTGAATTTACTTATCACAAAAATGATCAAAAATGTGTTTATCTTATCATAAAGCGCAAATAAAGATATACATCATAAACTTTATAATTAAGGCACTGAACAAAATTATCTTTAACCTCACCATTATCGTTTTGTAAAAAATAAATAGTCTACGAATCTTAACATTTTGTTTTTTAAAATTATTTTCGACTTGTCGCTTATCTTATTGGCGAAAAAATTAAATTTAGTGAGAATGTTCCTTCCGGAATTAGAAAGCTTTTTAAAACGATTGAAAGATTTATTTCAACATTTAACTTAAAAAAAAACATTTCTTAATATTTACAATAATACAACAATTCATCATTAAATTTTTCTTATTTTTTAAAATATAAGAATAACTTTTCCCTGCAGAATGACTATTCTCTAGGTGATTGGTAAAATTTATTTTTTAAACAAAAATTTTTTGTGTGCATAAACTTGGTTTATTTGACAAAAAATCAGTCCTCTCCGACTTAACTATTTTTCTTGGAATTCGAATGTCAGAAAAAATATTTTGGAATTCTTTAAAGCTCCTAATTTCAGAATCTATAAAAAATAGCATTTGGATATTTAAACAAAAAGTAAAATTCATTAAAGCGTACGCTTGTCGGAAAGCCGGCTATCCTTAATTAACAAATTAATATTTAGTAAAATATTAGTCGCAAATGTCGGAATGGGTGACGTTTTCTAAATTTTTATAATGCTTTTGACAAAGAGACAATTTATTTTAAATATCAACCCCATAAGAATACTTTATAGGGTAAAAAAAACATAGGTAAAAAATTGAGTTTTGCGAGTTTCTGGCCTTCATTATGATTTTTTGGGATTTTAAAAATACCAATTATTTCGAATACACGAAACACTACTTTTTACA
>NC_046659.1:108811792-108855250 GCF_010883055.1 Belonocnema kinseyi
TCTTTAACAATTTTCTCTTAGAATTTATTTAGAAAGTCGCGGTTTTCCAACATTTTTCAAATTATTTTCTACTTTTCAAGCACAGTGAGACAAAAGTCAATTAAATTTAACAGAAACACTTATTTAAACAATGAATTATTATTTATAATAATATTCTCTTGCAATAATTCTAGAAAGTTGAGGTTTTTTAGAGATATTTATCTTTAGGTCCACTTTTTGTTAAAGCTAGGTTAATATTAATGTAATTTACTAAAAGTAATTCTTTAAACCAATCAATATTATTTATAACTATCTTCTTTTATAAGAATGCTAAATAGTTGCGACTTTTCTTATTTTTTCAATTATTGTCACCTTTTTCCTTAGAGTGTAATAATAATTTATTCAAGATAACACAAATAATAGTTTAAATAATTTACTATTATTAATAATAATATTCTCCTAAAAAATGCTTCAAATTTGAAGTTTTGACTACAAATTTTAACCGTTAGTTGAGTTTTCAATTAGATTGAGATAATAATTAATTTAAAGTAATAAAAGTAATTTTTAAAACAATTTATAATTATTTTAAATAATATTCTCCTTGAATAATGTTAGAAAGTTGCGATTTATTAAAATTTTCAATTATTTGGTCTCTTTGCACTTTGACTGTATGATTTAACAAAAATAATTGTTTAAGCCATTCATTATTGTTTATAACTACCTTCTCCTATAGCAATGCTAGATAATTGTAGTTTTACCGAAACTTTCATTTTTGTCAACTTTTCACTTAAAGAGAGGTAATAATTAATGCAATTTAACAAACATATTTTTTCAAAAATATTATTATTGTATATAACTATCTTCTTCTATGGTAATGATGGACAGTTGCGTTTTTTTCTATCTTTTGCTGAAAGCAATAATTAATTGCTTAAATAACTTATTGTTTAAACAATTTTTTATCTGAAATTTCTATTAATTTTGTTTCAATATTTTTATTTTTGAAAATACAATTTCTCAACCACAAAATATTCATATTTTTAACTTTATTGAAACAATAACAAGGCCATATTGTAAAACTTGCAAATAGACGTCTCTCTAACGTAATTTCAAGTTATTGCTTCACAGTGAAAATATATAATTATTTACCCATTTTATCTATTGAAGGTTTCAAGAGAATAAAAATATATTTTATTACGATATCTGGGAAACTTTAAAATGATTCTTTATATAACCAAATTTCTTTTAGGAGAATATTTAAAAATATTTTTATTATACCAAATTTATTTAAGAAGAATATTGTAAAACATTTCGAAACATTCCAAAAGATTTTTAAAATTGTCCAGAGGCAATCTGGAAGATTTTTAGAGATTTTTTTTTAACTTTGCAGTTTTTAAAAAATTTAAAAAGAATATTTTCAAACATTAGAAGATATTTATACAATTTTGAAAATCGAATCCGGAAGATTTTTAAACCATCTTTGCGATAATTCGAATCATTTAAGAATATGTTTAAGAATTTTCCAATTGTCAAAAAGAATGAAAATATTTTGAATTTTGTCAAGATTTTCGAAAATTTATAATAATTTTCCAAATTTTTTTCAAGGTTGAATAGCATTGCATATATTATTATATATATTATTATGTATATTATTATGTATATTATTATGTATATTATTATTTATTTAAAACTTTGTATTTAAAACTCAAATTTTCTTAGATTCAAATATCAAATTTTACACATTTCGTTGATTTTTTTTTGTATTGAAAATTAAACCATTGGTTTAAAGAAAAACTTTTTTATTTAACATCTGATATTTTCAAAAACCTTTTTGAATGTTCATAAGAATCTTAGGAAAATTAACTTTATGTAAATATATGTAAAATATTTATTTTTCTATTAATAAAGATTGAAAATTTTCAGCATCATCACTTTTGCAAAAAAGGTTCTCAATAATTAACTTGAAAATTTGTTTGGTGAACTTTGAATTATTTCGAGATATATTTTTAAGTTTAAATAGACTCAACAATAATCTTAAAATAAGAAAAATGTGAATAAATTTGAAACGAAATGTGGATTCCTGAAGTTTTTGAAGAAGAATTCAAGAACATTTAAGAATTTGGAATGATTTCAAGAGCACAAAAAAATTGTCTAAAGATTTGTTGGCTCTTTTTCAATGATTTTTTATTTAGAAAAAATGTGGTTGAAAGGAATATTTAAAAATATTTAACTGTTTCGAAAGATTTCAATAGCTGTCAAAAACGAATATAGAAGTCTGTAAAGAAATTTTTTTAATTTTGCAGAATTTAAAAAAAAAATTAGAAGTTATTCGAATCATTCTATAAGATATTTAGAATAATTTTTTAATATTTTAAAAAAAGAATTAAAAATTTGACAAACCACATTAAAAATGGAAGAATTAAATTTTTACACAAACGACACAAGCTATGAAAGTTATGAATACAAAAAAAATGATCATCGCTCGAAATTAAAAAAATTACATCAAATTACAATTTATTAAATTAAATCCCTATAAAACATCAGACACCAGAATATTCCTGGGATTTGAAAATTAGAAAAATTGTTTCTTTAATTAACTATAGTTGAGAAAAAATTGAATGCGATTTTTTGTGTGTTTGAAAACGTACATAGTCGGTTTTTTGAAATTCTTCCTCATGTAATAAAAATCTTGGACTTATATTATTTCTTTGCATTTCGAAATATTTTCTTTTCCATTATTGTCATTCCAGATTCAAACAATAGTTTTTTTTAAATACATTGAACATTAAAAAAAAAGGTTTTGATTCTAATATTTCATTATTGTTTTTTAATTAATAAATATGATCGATTAAAAACATTTTTAAACCCTTTTTACACTGTTTTAATTCGGTTATTAATCAGATTTGGGAATTTGATCATTCGGACATTTTTAAGTTCATTAATATATTTAATGGTTCGAAAATGTTATTATCAGTGAATTTTTCAAGTCGGAATTTTTCTAGTTGGCCATTTTCTAATTTTGGGGATTTTCAGTTTAGAATATTTTCTCTTCCGGGAATTTTATAGTGTCGAAAATTTTATTTTTCGCGATTTTTCAGTCACCCCGATTAGTTATTGTTTTAAAATTTTTCAAAACTTTAGAATATCACAATTTTTATAATTATTCTTTTTTAAACTTTTTACATTCTTAATGTCAGATAGTAAAAATCCAAGAACATAGTTAACAAAAATTATTTTCCGTAGATTTTTAAAGTTTCTTTTTCAATTGAAATTGTTTTTATTTTGGGCGTTTCTAGGGTTATCCACGTGACGACTAACATTTAATTTATGCGCTAATGAAGAAAAAAAATTGGGCAGGCCTTCTTGGGCTCAGAATGAACTCTTAAAAAAATGTAAGAGATCCGCGGGATCAAAAATAAAGATTATAAAAATCAAGGATACTTTTAAATCTGTTTTAAATGGAATTTACTTATATATTTTATAATTTAAAAAATGTTCTTTAAAATCAGCTATCTAAGCTATTTATTTTTCTTAGTGTTTAAATTAAACTATTATTATCCTTTTCCTACTGAAATTTAGGAAATAGTTTTCAAAAAATATTGCAAGAAATAGTTCTATTTGTAGCAAATTTGAATCCAATACTATTTTTAAAAACATTTTTGTTTTGTTTTTATGGGTGCAAGTATACCTAATTATAGAGGTATATTATGGCATAATTATCACCTGCAGAAAAGTATTTTAAAATCTGGCAAAAATTGAGAAGACTCTAGACAATGCCAAAAATTTATAAATCAATTGAAATAAAAAAAACACTTCAAAACTGTGTAGACGATGATTTTTTTTAATTCATTTAAAAAAATACTATTCACTACTTTTAGGTGTGGTATTATTTGCGATTTTCGAAATAATTTTCTTTCGTATCTCTTTATTGAAGGTGACATATTTGGCGATGAAAAAAATCTTTAAATATACATCGCTACGTGACTGCAATAAGGTGTAAATAATATTTCATAAAACAAATTATAAATCGTTATTGATCTTCTAGCTATATCTATATTCACAATTTCGAAAGAGTTTTATTTATTTAATTTTAATTTATTAACAAGTATTTCTTTCTGATGAGCTCAATATGTCAACTTGGATTATTTTTAAGTAATATAAGTTTATAATTAAATTTTTTAGGCCTGTTTAACATAAACAGTTTTAGGGAATAAATGCATATTCCTCTGCAAGAAAATCTATTTTTTAAACTTTAGAGAAATTTCTACTGTCTAGAGATATAAGCTAAATTTTTTTGATAACCTTGCTTATAGAAAAAAATTTGCATACAAAAATAAAACAAAACTTCACAGAATACAAGTTTAAAGTCCCAGTAGATCCCATAGATATTTTTTGTTTAAAGTTGGATACAAACGCATAAACAATGAAAAATGACTTTTAAATATTCAGAGTGTTCTAAAAAATCGAAAAAATCATTTTTGATTGAAAAAACATCATTTTTAACAAAGAATCTTTTACAAACCGGAAAAAAATTTCAGACTAAAATTGAAATATGTAATATTTATTTATTTAAACCAAACTATATAATTATTTAACACAATATATTCATTTTTAACAAAATAATTTAGTTTTGAACAAAATAGTTGAATTTGTAACCAAATTATTAAACTCTCCACAAAAAGTTAAATTTTCAAACAAATTGTTAAAATCTCTACCTAGAAAGAAGAATTTCTAACCAAATAGTGAAATTTTTAATTTTTAATTTTTCAAATAAAAAAGTTGAATTTTCAGTGGAAAAATTAAATTAAAATAAAAAATTGATTCCTCCACAAAGTAGTCATAATTTTAAATCTAAGATAGTTAAATTTTCAATCTAAGATAGTTTAATTTTCAACCCAGTTGATGAATTTTGGACTAAAAGAATGAATTTTTTAAGCAAACATACGAATTTTCAACAAATAGAGATTTTTTAGTCAAGAAAGGAAAAAGTTCATCCAAATTATTGAATTTTCAAGAAAAAGACGAATTTTATGCAAAACAGACGAATTTTTGACCCAAAAATATCAATTTAAAAAAAGAAGTTGCATAACATAATTCAATATTTAAAATATATACATATATATATTTTTAATTTTGAATAAACAAACCGTTGAATTAGGCAAAAAAACGAATATTTCGCCAATTCTTCATCAGAAACCAAACATTAATTATTAAACGAATAGTTACATTTTTAGAAAAAAAAAAGTTTCTATTAAAGCAGATTAATTTTTAAACTAAAAAGATTAATTAAAACAAATTATTTAATTTTTAACTAAGAAAGATTTAATTAGAATTTCAGTTAATTTTCTGCCAAAATAGTTGAATTATAAACCCAGAACGATAACTTTTCAGCAAAACAGTTAAATATTTAAACACACTTAGATTTTTTGTTAACCTTTTGGTGGCCAAGAGCACTTTCTTTATAAAACCAAAATTTCTACTTTTTCTTACAAATAATGACAGATCTAAATTTTTTGAAATATCTCACGTTTACAATAAAATATATAATTGCAGAATTTAAAAAAAATCTACATTTAATATTTTCAGAAACATAACTTCGCTTAAAATTTTCTTTCGCCAATCAGAAAAAAATGTATAATCATTGACAATTATTTAAAGAGCATCTTATAGAAATTTCGTGAATTTTGCAAGATTTTCTTTAAAATCTCTGACACTTGTTAAAATCAAAATTTAATAATCGAGATTTAAAGAAAAAACTGAATTTGCTAACTAAACAGTAAAAATTAAAATGCAAATAAATGAATTTTCAACTAAAATGATGAATTTTCTAATCATAATTACGTATTTTCAACTAATAAAGATTTTCAATTGATTTTTTTATTCAAATTTTGAACTATCAAACCAAAAGTCACATTTTATGGGATAAACTCGATTTTTCAACGCGAAAATATGAACTTTCGAGAAAGAAGGTAAAGGTACCGACAAATTTTTTTTAATTTTAAATAATAAATAGTTGAATTCGACCAAAAAATACGAATTTTCATAAAAAATAGATAAATCCATTACCAAAAATTTATTATTAGCAACTAAATGTTTGCCTTTTTTAATAAAAAATGATTGTTTACTGAAATAGATAAATTATCGAACTAAAAAGACGAATTTCCATAAAATAGTTAAATTTTTAACCAAGCAAATTTAATTTCAATTTTAGTTTATTTTCTGCATAAGCAAGTAAATTTTGAACCCGAAAATTCGACTTTTCAACAAAGCAGTTGAATTTTCGAAAAAAATTGTTCCATTTTTAACCAAATAATACCATTTTGGACAAAAAATATAATCGTCAGGAGATAAAAACTACAAAAAAAGAAATATAAATATAAAGAAAATAAATTACTGCATAATTAGTATTATGTGAGGATAACCGAAAACGTTATTTTTCAAATTGCCTAATTTCTCACTGACCAATTTTTCATTTTACTTGGGAATCAGTATTAAAATACCAGAATCTGAATCTTGTAATATTTTTAGTAAAGAATCTTCTATAAATGTATAAAACAATGTCAAATTTATTTTCTTAGCCAGTTATTAAAAAGATTCTTGAAGCAATTAACTGACTTTTTAAGATTTTCTTCCAATTTTCTGACTTCACTGACTTTTTCTTAACCAATAAAATTTCCCAACTTTAGGTGCTATTTTTGAAATCGCAAAGTGATATAAATAATAAATCGAATTTTCCGCTAAAAATTCCTCTGAAAGTCTTCGAAATTTGACATTAATTTAAGATTATAATTATAAAATGTTCCCAACACCTCAGAAGTTATTCCATTAACATGAAAAACTATTTTATCTCATCTATTTGACTCGCAAAATTTTGAGTGCCTAGAGGCAACTGTTGAAATAAAAATTTCGAAAAACAAAAAATGCGGAGGATCCAGCAGCAAAAAAAAATTTAATGCATTTCTGGATTTTGGATCACCCTACTCCATATATTTCTTTGACCCTCAGATTGTTCTCAATTAAAAATATTACACGTAAATTTCGTAATTCTTCCTAGCGTATAAAGAATTAGGTAAAATATATTAAGTATGTAAATAATTTTTGTTTTTCACTTTTAATGTAATCACTTGCAAATAAATGAGGGCGGTCGCGATTACGTATCTTATTTACAGATTTCACAATATCGTCATCTGATTAATTCAATAAAGCTGAAAATATTACAAACTCGAGTTTTTTAATTAAAATGTTCTATTTATCACGTTTTTCATTTCTTAAACATTTTTAACTAATATATACGAAACTAAATAAATGCATACATTGTAACAAAGCAATCAATAACCTCCTAGAATCAAGTTAGAAAATATTTTTACTAATTACATTGGAGGTCATCCATACTTTACACAAAACATGCCCCCCCCCCTACCCATGTTAAAAGTCCTAACAAAATTAAACAAAGAGTTTTTTAATTCTAATTTTTTCAATTTATGAACTTTGGAAAATCTGAAAGAATCTGGAAAATACTGACAAAAAACGGAAAATGTGTTCTTAAATATTTTAGTATTTGGTCAAAAAATCTTATTCTGCTAGAAAGTAATTCTTCTTAGTTAAAAATTGCACTCTTTTGTTGGAAATTAAATTTTGCCTAAAAATAAAACTTTAAAGTAAAAATTTGTACTTTTCGTTAAATATTAATTTAATTGGTGAAAAATTTAACTTTTTTGTCGATGGTAAGCAACTTATTTTTTGGTTGAAGATTCATCATTCTAGTCGAATCTTCATTTCTTTCTTTAGAAAGTTAACTATTTTGATTAGAATGCATACATTTTGCTAAGAACCAATCTTTTTTGGTAGTAAAATTAGTATTTATTGGGAAATTATTTATTGTTAGAAATTCAATGATTTGGTTCGAAAATTAATTTACGTATCTTATTTAAACTTCCACATTTGTCAATTTGCACTAATAAGAATAATCTTCTTGGTTGAGAATTTATTAATTTGGTTGAAAATTAAACTATTTATATTGAAAATTTATTTATTTAGTTAAAGATTTAAATATTTTGTTAATAAATGTTTGTATTTTGTGGGTAATACATTTTCTTTGTATAAAAATTTAAAAGCTTTGGTGACAATTCATCTTATTTTACGTTAAATTAAATTTTTCAACTGAAAATTAAACTTTCTGCTTGTTCTATTCTTTATCATTTATATTCTATTTTGAAAATTAAGATATTTAATTTTTATATAAAAAAGTAATCTTCTTGGAAAATTCATCTTTTTTTTTTTAAATTCATTCATCTGTTTAAAAATTCCAAGATTTAGTTGAAAATTATTTTTTTTTCCAAGATAATTCTTTTAGCTTAAAATAACAATATTTCATTTCTAATTGAAACGTTATACTTTTTTTGAAAACTATTTTTTTGTAAATTCGATTTCTTGGTTAAAATTTGTTTTTCCTAGAAAATGTAACTATTCATTTAAAAATGTAGTTTTTTAGCTGATCATTTATCATTTCGGGTTAAAATCCAATTCTTTGGTTAAAAATTACACTATTTTGTTTAAAATTTATCTTTTTATTGAAGATTTATTTCTCTACTTTAAAACTTAACTGTTTCAAAATCCGTTTTTCGTTAAAAATTCAACTATTTGATTAAAAATGCATGTAGTTCAATAAGAATTTCCTTTTTTCTGTAAAAGGTCAATATTCTCGGTTGAAGCTTTGTCTTATTTCTGAAAATTAACTTTTTTTGTTGAAAATTAAACTATTTTGTTGAAAATACATGTTGTTTAGGTAAGAATTAATTTTTCAACCAGACAATTGAACTATTTTATTTGAGTTTAAAATGTATCGTTTCATTTTTTATTTAATAAATTTTACTAATATTTATAAAAAACCCTAAATTTAGAAAAATTTTAATTTACTAGTTCATATCCCTCAAATTATTAAGTATTGATCATGCATTTTTTTTCAATTATACAGTACATTTCTGTCGGTAATAAGAAAATTTGATATTTTTTTGGATGATTTTATCGGTTGCATTAATTTAAAAAATATTCTTTTTCACGAAAATTTTTGTGAATACTCTAAGATATTTTAAATTCATGAAAACCTTTGAAAATACCTTCAAATATATTTAAATCTTTTCAAATTTGTTTAATTTCACAAATCTTGTGAATCAGTTCTTTAATGATTCACGAAGGTATTATAAAATCCTTAGAAATCCAGTGAAGTAATATAAATTCTAATGATTTTCATTAAAATTCCTTCAAAACCCTTTAAAACACCTTAAAATATTTTCATGCACTTTAAATCATTTAACATTTTTTATAGTTATTAAAAATTTCTCAGAATCTTAAAATAACCTCAAGTCTAAATTTTGTGTTAAATTTCTTGAAATTTTTTTTAATTCCTTGGATTATTTCCAAATACCCTAAAATCTTGAAAAATACCTTTAAAATATCTCAAGATATTTGAAATTCTTTCGAGATCCTCAAATGTTTTGAATTTCGCAGTAAAATATTATGAAATCCCTGATGGTACTAAATTTTATTATTAGGATAATAAATATCAATATTATTATTATTATTATTATTATTATTATTATTATTATATTACAATCTCGTAAAATTACTGAAATCCTAGATACTCTTAAAGAATTTTTTAAATTCAAATTTTACAAATTTCCTTAATCCCTTAAAATCATTAAAATCCTAAAAAATTCCTTCCCATTTTTTAAAACTTCTAGAAATTTGTTAAAACGTTTTAGAATGCACTGAAATCTTCAAATCTTTTAAAAGTTTTTCAAATGTCTTCTAATCTTTCAAATTCATTCAATGCTTTCCAATGATTTCAACTAGCTCATTTTTCTCTAAAAGAATTGCTAGAACTTTTCTAATTTACATTTAATGATTAAATTTAGAAAAAAAATTTTATTTGATTTAGAGAAATGGTTTGCTTCTTTTAAAATAATGATACTTAATTAATTATTTATAAATCTAAAAAAATTTTAAAAAAAATAAAACATAATTTCTTTATTTGAATTAAGAAAAACAAGTTGTTATTTAAAATCAGAGCGTATTTGAAGCCTGGCAATAAAACTTTGATAAGAATAATAACTTTTAGTATACGTGTTTCCAACTGACGGTAAATGAATAATGTCCTTGTTTTGAAGGTTAGTGCTCCAAAATCTCAGTATATAATTGGCCCGCCTTCGGCATTCCGATATCAGTAGAAAAAGAAGTAGTCTTTTGGATTTTTCTTTTATATATTGTTATAAACAATCATGATGAAGTTCGTGATCTTCGCTTCTGTGGCACTTTCCATTGGTGTGTATAAGTGGAAAAATCAAATTAATCAAAGAAATTATTTGTTACTTCATATTCTCACACTCCGCCTCCCATACTCACCCTCATTTCTAATAATTTCCCCTACTACCCTTGAGTTGCACTCACGTCCCCTACTTTCCTTTTCTAATTTCTCTTGCTTCCATAACTTCCTCTATCCCCATTTCCCATCATTTTCACTCACTTCCCCTACTTTCCAATACCTTTTTTCAATTCACTTTCCCTTATCTCCAGCATCATTTCTCATCGTTTCCCATACTTTATTCTCTCTGCTTCCCTTTCCACATTTCCCTTCAGACCCCTGCTTCCCTTTTTGCATTTTCTTTCCCTTCAAATAATTCACTTTGCATTTCCCGAATTACTCATTCACTTTTACTACTTCTAATCCTATAATTTTCTCTCAATTGGCCTTCTTGGAGAACAGAACGACGAACGGACGAGCCCCGGCCTAAAATATTATTTAAATTAGGCACCGCTTGTCTACTCAAAAAAGCGTAGGCTATTAAGAAGCTAATTATTTGTTTTTAAATCTTCCTCTCTCCTACTCACCCTATATTCCGCTACTCTACTCCCCTCACTTCTACCTTAGCCACACTTAAGAACTAATTATCCTATTTTTTCACTACTTCCTTTCCTTAGATATAACATTCTTCTCCATACTCATTCTCTTTTCTAATTATTTCTCCTACTTTCTCTCACTTACACTCACTTACAATCACTTCCCCTACTTGCCTGTTTCAATTTCCTCTCCCTTCCATTACTTCGCTACCCTCACTTTCCATAATTTGTTCTTCCTTCCCTACTTTCTGAACCTTACTTCCATTTACTTTGCCAACTCTTCCATATTATTCTTCTATGCTTCCGATACTCTCCCTCATTTTACATAATTACCCTTACCTTCACTCCTTTCAATATCCCATCCAAACAGATTCCATCTCTTCATATTTTCGCTCACTTCTCCTGCCTACCCTCCACTTATTTCCCTTACTTCCCCGCCACCAATTTCCTCTTAGTTCCCCTTCTTCCTTTCGCACATTTTCTTTCACTTCTCCTACTTCCCTTTTCTAATTTCCTGTCACTCCTATTACTTCCTCTATCCTCATTTCCTATCATTTTTTCTCACTTCCCCTACTTCCCGAAACTTTATTTCCCCTCACTTTCCCTACTCTTCCCCATATTTAGTTAGCTTCCCATACTCTCCTGAATTTTACATAATTACATCTACTTCCTTTTCCCTCATCGCCCCTAAATTACATACTCTCTCTCTCCTTATTTCCGCTCACTTCTCCTGCTTTCCCATCCTCATTACCAATATTTTTTGTGAGGGGGCGGGGGCTACGAACCCGTAAAAAAAAGAATTTTTTAATAAAATAGTTGAATAATCAAAAATGAAAATGATTAGTTTACAACTAGCTATATTTTTAAATAAAAAGGATGATATTTTTACTAAGACAGGCGAATTTTCTCTGTAACGGTTTCATTTTTTAACCCTAAAATATTAATTTTTTAGAAAACAGTCAATTTTAAACCGAAAAGTGAATTCTTAATAAAGCAATTCATATAAATAAAACAGTTAAATCCATAAAAAGAACATGAATTTTCAATACAGTGTTTAAAACAAAATAGGATAATTTTCAAGGAAACAGTTGCATTTTTAAACAAAAGAGATTCAATTTCTACGAAAAGAGAATCATTTTTAAACAACTTTTAAACGAACTGGAATCATTATAAAAATTTTTAAAAAAATCTTTTCAAATTAGAGAAATTGCCAAAAAGTCTTTCAGAATTTCTTCGAAACTTTTAGAAATCTTAAAAAAATGCTAAAAATAAAATTTTCAAATAAAAAATGAGTTCATTAATTAAGTTTTCTCAAATATTTCTAAAATCCCAAAAATTTAACAAGTGATCATAAAATCTTCTAGATTCTTTTTTGAACTATTTTAAAATCTTCAAAACATTAAATTAATATTTTTAATTAAATTTATAATTGTCGAAAGATTTTCGAGTATCTTCAAAAAAATTTTAGAAAATTTCAGACATACCAATACGACCATCTAATTATATTTTGAAATCGAAAATAGTCCACAGTATGAGTCATACGTACCTGAAACATAAAATAAATGTAAAAATTAGTATTTAGTGCAATAATATATTTTTTTAATATTCAAGATATTCATGATTAAATGCTTTTCAAAACAGATACATTTTAAAGCCTACAAAAACTGTTAACCAAATTTTTTAAATTTTAAGCCAAAAATATGAAAGTTTTAAGATACAGTTACATTTTCAACCCGAAAGTATTAATTCAAAACAAAAATTTGAATCTTCAAGCAAATAGTTAAATTTTTAAACAAAAATATGAATGAAATAGTTATATTTTTAATTTTTAAAAAACCCATGTATTTCTCAAAAGCGACGAATTTTCTAAAGAAAAGTTGAATGTTTTGAACCGAAATTATGAATTTCTCACAAAGATGTTAATTTTTCACCAAATAATTAAATTTTCCATTTAAATAACGAATCCAAAAATATTTAATTTTAAATCTAAATCAGATAATCTCATAAAAAAATCCACTAAATCGTTGAATCCCTAATCAATAAGATAAATTAAAAAACGATTTATCTAAAATGATCAATATTCAGCCAATCCAGTGAATTTAAAAAAAATAAGTTTAACTTTTACCAAGTAGTTTCATTTTCAACAAAAAGATCAATTTTTAACGAAAGCAACAATAGTTAATAATTACATTAAATATGTTTTTAATGTAATATAAAAAACGCGCTCGATTTCCGACACACATTTGTAAACAGGTTTTGTTGGATTTTTTTCTCGTAACATTCGCCGTTTTTCCACACATTTTTTTATTTTACTTTTTTCAACGTTATTTTTAACGAATAAAACAAAAAGTACGCGTCCTATCAAGAAGTGATTCTTAACGAAATTGTAGATCTTTTTTGGGATAACCATTTTTGTTAATTCATCTTTTTTTGTATCCTACATAGTTTGTCCACAAAATGGAATTTTTTATTTTCCATTATTTTTTGTGCAATCAAAATTGAAATTTTCGATTTTTGAAGAAAATCCAAAAATTGGTAATGGTAATCTTGTAGGGATTTCAAAAATAAATGTTTTTCTTCTCTTGACCTTTTTTCATATCGTGCGTTTTTCGGCTTCGAATTTTGATTTTCGCTTGATTAAAAACATTTTGAAGATGCTATAACTCTAAGAATTTTCTATTTATCGAAAAAAGTCATTGAAATAAATTGTTTGTTATTTTCAATACTATAAATATCCGTACATAGAACTTTCAAATTCAGAAAAAAGTAGTCTCAAAAATTTTCAAAATGCGCTCACTTTTTGAATTTTTATCAAAAATGGCTGGTTAACGAACTCGTCCTTTCTTTTAGGACCTAGAAAAAGTGTGCCGAAGATGGATTTGAATCGTTCATTTTTTCAAGAGTTATCGTGTTTACGGACGGACGGACGGACAGACAGACGCCATCGTGAAAACCTGATTTTCGGATTCAGGGGTCTCGAAACGTGGCGATCCGTTGAAAAAGTGTGATGTCAAATTTCCGACAATTCTAATACATTCTCAATCATAAATGATGAGAATGTAAAAAGTAGAATTTGTAACAAAAAAGTCGAATCTGTAGCCAAAACAGATTCTTCAGTCCAATAGAGAAAAAATTGCAGGATTATGTGGTCATTTTGTTTAATTCCAGAAATCTTTCGTAAAATTTTATAATTCTTTAAAATATTCTTTTTATATTCATTCTTAAATATAAAGAATCACTTTAAATATTCCCATAAATCTTAAAAAAAATTACTATCTGGAAACCTTTAAAGATCTTTAAAATTTGAAAAATCTATTGCAAAATCTTTAAACAATCTTTCAAAGTATCTCGAAATTCACTAAAACTAATTTTAATCACGTAAAATCTTAAAAATATTCTTAAATTCCTTTAAATCTCTTGACAATCCTTAAAATCTTTGAATTTTTGCAAATAACTGAAAATATTTTTTAAAAACTTTTAAATTAATTGCTTAACATTCTATAAAGTCACTAAAACTTATAGAAATATTTTTAAATTCTTTCAAAATAAATTTTAATATCCCGTTAATTCCCTAGTTATTCCTCAAAATCACTTGAACTCTTAAAAATCCTGTAAGATTTCTTGATCCTCCGAATTTTGTTTGAAATCTCTTTAACTTCTTTGCAATCATTTAAATTCATTCAAAGTTTCTCGAAATTCACTGAAGTTAATTCAAATCGATTAAAATCCTTGAAATTTTCTTAAATTCCTTTAAATCTCTTAAAAATCCATAAAATCTGTGCATTTTTTAAAATTCATTAAAAGTTTTTAAAATAACTTTCCAAAAACTCGATTGGCATTCTTTAAGACCACTAAAACTGGCATAAAACTTTTTACAAATAACTTGTAAATCCTTACGCATTTTTGAATTATGTTGGAATTATTTTTAAATCCTTTAAAAAGAAACTTCGAGATTCCGCCAAGTCCCTAGTAATTCCTTGAATTCTTAACCGAGTAAGACTTCTTAAAAATCCTTGAAATCCTCGAAATTTCTTAAATTCCCTTCAATTTCTTTGAAATAATTTAAAACATTGTAAAATTTACTAAAATTAATTCAAATCTTTTAAATCCAAAATCCTTTAAATTTTCTTAGGTTCCTTAAAATCTCTTGAAAATCCTGAAATCAATTTCTTTAAAAACCTTCATATAACTTTATTTCATATGAAACTACTTAAAATCACTAATTAATGAAAAGTATAATGACATAAGTCACCGGCAATTGATGTTGTAACCTCAATTACGGCAAATTATAATTTCTCGTGATGGATTGCCTAATCGCATACTTTTCAAATTGCCAACAATAATAAAATAAATGGTTTTTCTTTCTTAAAAGAAAAGCTATATCAAGATTTTTTACTTAATGTTGCCGAAATTAATTCATTTTAGTCAAACTTCTATCTAAACAATGCGTTGCAGTCCACCAAGTGGTATAGCCCTACAGATTTTGATGTTACCGACCGAGAGTAACGTAATATTAGAATACTCAATAGTAAATACTAGAGATCCTCTTGGGAGAGTTGGGACGCGTGGGCATCGTTTCTGATTGGTAGGGCTAACCAAAAAGTGGAAGTCCATTTAAGCGCGCGCTTTTCAATCGAAGTTTATTTTACTTTTTCTTTTGAAATAAATATTTAATAATAAATTGTTGAATTCCTATTTTTAAATATTAGAAATTCTACTTATAGAATTCCCTAACATTTTTTTTTAAATAAAAATGATGTTAGTGTATTTGCGAATTTGTTTGGATGCTCAGGATTTGACATTCAAATTCTAAAATTTTATTTATACATTTTAGTCTGGCAGTATTAGAAACAAATATCTTGTAGCTTTACAATCAATCTATCAAAAAATCTCATTATTGAACGACAAAGAAATCTTATTTCATACTTAATTGTAATTGAAATAATTCATTTCACCAGATAGATGAGCGATGCTGCACTCGACCAACGCAATCTTTTGATTTTTCTTTCAATTACACTATTTATCTCCGCACTTTAAAGTCTTGGCCTTTTTATAAAATATTTTAAATTACAGCTTTTGCCACTTAATTTTTCACAATGCTTTAGGCAACATGCATTCATTAATTTTAGAATGAAGTATTAAAAATTGATTTAAACAGAATCCGGTTCAAGATTGACAGGAAACAACAACTTTGAGTTGAGTCTTTACGCATGCGCTGTCAAACATGTGTTAAAATTATAAAACGACTTCCCTATTCCGGTTGGTCATAGTCGACTGGTGGGAGTTCAGCTATCCTAACTCCCCGAAAGGATCTCTAGCTGATAACAAAAATTTGTCCATCATTGAAAAATAATATATATTTAAAAAAAATTTAAGGTTTGGCCACAGCGTTGCCAGCGTCGAAAGATTCAGAAGCGCCGGAACAGACGGTATCGGCGGCAGTTTTACCAAAACTGGCAGTGTCACCAGCGCCGGCAGTCTCAGCACCGCCGGCAGTCTCAGCAGCGCCGGCAGTTTCACCAAAGTTATGCCAAAAGGAAGTACGAAGAGAGCTCAAAATAAGTTTTAATTTGACACCTGAAGATTTAAAAAAAGAATGTAAAGTTAACTTCAAAACTGAGTGGCCAAAAATTGCTACTGCACTTGAAGGACTTCAAAAAGTTGCCGATAAACTTGTCGACGACCTGCAAAAGACCGTGCCACAAACTGACTCTAAATTCGAAAACCAGATTATAGATAAATGTCAGGCAAGTAAAGAATTTAATGAGGGAAGAAAAGCTGTCATCGACGCAGCGCTACCATGCGCCAAGGCCGAAAGAAAGGCCCAAGTTCTGGCCTTCGCGAAGGAACACACCTGCGGTTAAAAATTTTGCCAAATTAAGCCACTGTAAGTTCCTTCCAAATTTTATATCTAATCCTTATTCCTGGGGAGCGTTTTAGAGCGACGGCGAAAAATACTTAAGAAACACAGCTCGGCTCTCACAAGCGGAGAACCCCTGTTAGACTAGTAGAAAAGGTGCGCGCGCATGCTCGACACGCACGTTACTTTGCGTCACCCAATTTTTCGGGCCGACGGTTTTGCGCATGTCAGAGCCGAGCTGTGCTCGTCAGCTAACTTCGCAGTATCTCTTATCTGCTCCTTGATTATAATTTGAGTCATAGTTTTTTTTGTTATGATTTACCCAATCAATAGTTTACAGATGCGAATCGAACAAAAAAAGAATAAATCAGCTAATGGCTGTTCAAATAAATTCAGCTATCACAAGTAAACGATAAAAAAGTTGGTCAGAGAAGTTATTATCTAATGTGTGAGGAATATTTTAAAGAACTATTTTTTGTTGTTTTTGTTTTTTGCTTTTTAAAAGACAAATTTAAAAAAAAATCGCATTTAATTTTTAACCAAATACATTAATTTTCTACCTAAGAGAATAATTTGTTTACCAAAACAAGATTAATTCTAAAATACAATAATGGATCTTTAATCGAAAAATGACTTTTCAACCAAGTAGTTTTACTTTGAAGCAAGTAGTTAAATTTTGAACCAAAAAAAAAAACATAAAATATTACCAACTAAATTTAATAGTTGATACTTGGATCCAAGAAATTTCCGTTTTAAGTAAAAAATAGTAGAATTTATTTTATATATTTTAAAAATCGAATTATACAGAAAAAAGTTAAATCCCCAATCAAAAAGACAAAAATCATTTTCAACCAAAATAGTTCAATATTTAATCAACAATTATTTTTATTTCGAATTAAAAAGTTGCAATTTTAATAAAAAAGATAGAATTTCTATTAAAATGAACGAATTTTTAAAACAAAGAGACTGGAAAATTAAAAAAAAATTTATTTCTAATTTGCATGATTTTAGAAAATTGTAGAAAAAGTTTCTGTGAGCTTAGAGCATATTTAGGACTTTTTTAATATTAAAAAAAAATGGAAATATTTGATACATTTTTAGAGATTGTCTCAAAATCTTCCGGATTCGTTTTTGACAATTTCGAATTTTTTCAATGTTTTAAAATATTTTTAAATATTCTCTTTAAATCAATTTTCTAAAAAAACATTTCAAATTTTCCCAAAAATCTTCAAATAACTTTTATTTTCTTAAAACCTTCCCAGATTCTTAAAAGGCTTCTGATTTTTTTATTTACAATATTCCAAAGTCTACAATGCGTTTTAAATTCGAGGAAGTCATTTTGCAACGTTTAAATATCCTCCTAAAATATCCTTAAAAAACTTTAAAATGTTCTTAAATTTTTTTAAATCTACATTTTGTTTCAAATTATTTACAATCTCTTAAGATTTGAAATAATTTTTTAATCTTTTCCAAACTTTGAAATATCTTTCAAAATAATTCAATGTTTTTCCAGAAAAATGTAATAATGTAATAATATTGTAATAATTGTATTAATAAAATAATAAAAAATTGTAAATAAAAGTAATAATTTAATAACGATTAAAAATTAAAACAGAATTGACGCCTTTTTTACTCAAGAATCATTTACAATTTAAATTTTCTCTTTTTCAAATAAATTTTTCGCAATAAAATTTATTTAATTGGACATTTTAATTTACAAATTTCACAATATGACGTAGTTTCAAATTCAAATCTTTAAAAAATCCAGGACAATTTTACTATGAATTGTAATAAAAATTTCAAATCGTAGAATAAAAAATTAAAGTTTCTGTACTTGCGAAATTTTTAGTTTAGAAAATTCGTAGGAAAATTTTGTTAATTAAATGCCTCTAGAATAAATTTAAAACAATGAAAAATTTAGATAATGGTTTCTAAAATTTCAAAATTTTAAAACAAGAAATTTATAAACCAAGGTATCGAAAATTAGATTGTTTTGATTTGAACATTTTCCCAAATAATGACAAAATTAATTGTTTTAAATGAGAAGACTGAAAAATCGCGAAAAATAAAATGCCCTACACTGTAAAATTCTCGAATTGGAAAATTCCCGAACAGTAAAATTCCCGAAAAATAAAAATACTGAATTGGTAAATTCCAGGATAATAAAATGATCGAATACTAAAATTTCCGCATTTGAAAATTCCCGACTAATAAAATTCCCGGCAGTTAATAATTTCGTTAATAATATTACCGAATTGGAAAATTCTCGAATAAAAAATTCCCGACAAAAATTTTCCAAATTATAAAATATCCTGATTTAAGAATTCCCGAAATTAAACAATTACAATTTTGTTTGAGTAAGTGTTATTGATTAGAAATACAATAATGAAATATTATATTTCTAAATTATTTTAATTGTTTAATTTCGGCAATTTTATAATTCAGAAATTTTACAATTAGTATATTTTATAATTCGCCAATTTTTTGTCGGGAATTTTAATATTCGAGAATTTCATTCTTCGGAAATTTTCTAATTTGGTATTTTTATTTTTCGGCAATTTTACTATTAGCGAAATTTAATATTCGGAAATTTACCAATTGGGTTATTTTATTTTTCGGCAACTTTCCTATTCGGGAATTTCATTTTCGCTATTTTTCAGTGGCCCCTTTTAAACATTTTGCATAGTTATAAAATTAAAGTTGTGAACTTTCTTCCTGAATGCTGAATTTTTCCCTTTCCTAAGATTTTCCATTTCTAAAATATTTTAATTTAATTAAAATAAGTTAAGTTCTAAAGGGTTTAAGTATAAAAATATTTCAATATTACACTTTTTTTAAATTTATATTTGTGTTGAGTATTAAATTCAGGTCGGGTTCTTTTAATGTTGAAATTTTCGTAATGGAAGTCTTCATTTCATTTTTCGTGAAATAAAAATCAAAATATTGAGCCTTTTTAAAACTTTACATAATCTGAAATACTTTGAGTTAGAACGTTTTCAATTAAAAATCCATTTAAATATATTTTTTAATGTTTTCAATTCAAATTTATTGATTATTAATCAATGATTTAACAATTTTACAAATTTAATATTCAGATATTTGTTTCATGATCGATTGCTGAAGTTTTTACTTTTAATGCCAGGAAATAAAAATCCAGAGAAGTGATCACATTTTCTGATAGTGTTTTTATCCTTTTTTTTAAGTAAATTGATTTGATTGTTATTTATGTTGTATATAAGATACAGATATTTTTAAACTAAACATTGCCTCATTTTCAGGGGCAAGAAAAAAGATCTAAGCGGGTTAAAAAGTGGCAGAAGAACCAAAGGACAATATTATGATGACTTGGAATATTTCAACCTAATTATGAATTTAGTTATATGAATCTAACTATGATTTTAATTATATGTATCTAATTATGAATCTAATTATCTAATTATCTACTGCACTATACCGGGTTTTATTGCGATTTTCCTTGTGTATTACAAAGAAGAAATATTGATGATTGTAAGTGAATACTAGTGCAGATTTGTGAAAGACGGGCGCAGCCGCTTTGTTGTTAAATCCATTATTATTATTTTAACCAAACTATGGAGCGTGAAATAAAAAGTTATAACTAACAGAAAACCTCTGTTTTATAATTTTATATGAGGGTTGTCCGTAAAATAAGGTTCCCATGGCGCTACAGTCCTGAAAAGCGCTGTTACGGTGGATCCCGCGATTTTGTAGTGTACCTTGGTTCCCCCACTACAAAACCCCTCCCTAGCGAGCTGCCTGCGGAGCACAGTCTTGGCTTGGCAACCGTGCGTGACGGATCTCCCCCTCGCTTTGTCCGCCAGGTGTGAGCTGCGCTCGGCAATCCGTTTCCTGTCTGCAAAACACATTGCGCCGGTAGAAATCCATTCCCAGCTATGCGAAATCTATGGAGACAATTGTATGAGCGTACAACACGTGCTGTCTAAGGGGATGCGTTTGAATTAGGATAACGCTCGACCGCACACCGCTAACGCCACCAACGAGCTCATCGCAAAATTTGGATGGAGTATTGTCAAACACCCACTCTACAGCCCGGACTTAACCCCAAGTGACTACCATCTCTTTCTTGACATGAAGAAACACCTGGGTGGAACGCATTTCAGCGACAGAAAAGAGCTGGCTAAAGCGGTTCTCAGGTATCAGCGTGGCTTGGCGGCAGATTTTTTGACTCGGGAATTTAAAAGCTCGTACATTGCATGCAAAAATGCATTGACCTTAGTAACGACTATGTAGAAAAATAGGTGAAAGTCTGATCTTTTCAAAAATGTAATCATTCATGGAATTAAACATGTTTTACACTGTGAAAAAACACTGGGAACCTTATTTTACGGACAACCCTCGTATTATCCTCGTGGATAGTTCTTGATAATTTTTTTTTTTCAAAAATTGATTACTCGCGAACGGTTTATCGAAATACAATAATTGAGTTATAAACATTTTTATTACGACGTATACTTCACTCTAAAAAAAATTCGATAATAAAAAACATTTTTTATTGTATAAATAATCGTTTGTTTTAAACAATTTAGAATTGATTAAACTTCTCCGCCTGTGAAAGAATTCTTCCACATTCTAATATATTCTACAATCTCTTCCGAAAATTTTGGTGAAAAAAAGTTCGTATTTTGCAGTAGTTCAAAAGTTATTCAATTTTTGGTGAATGTGCTCCGACCTCCAGCGCTTCTCGGGGACGTTCGGACGCGATAGTTTCTGATTTACATTAAAAATCTCCATTATTCTTAATACCGAATACTAACTTTTTTATTGGAAATTTATCTTTTTGGCTTAAAATTCAACTACTAGGTTGAATGTTTCAACCGATTTGTTAAAAAAATAAATTTAGAAAAAATTAATCTTCTTGGTTTAAAACTTCACTAAACTTTGTTGAAGATTAAACTATTTTATTAAAAATTCAGTTTTTGTGTTAAAGCTTCATTAGTTCAGTTAAAAATTCATCTTTTTATTGAAAAAATTAATTTTCTTCATGACATTTTTTTATTCAAAACTAATTTTTTCAATGATAATTTAACTATTAAATGTTCTTTTGGAAATTCAGATGTTTTGATTGAAAATTAAACAACTTGATTGAATACTTAATCAATCTATTAAAAAACAATATTTTTGGTTTAAGATTCATTTGTTTGGTTGAAAATTTATCTATGCTCAATTGAAAATAAAACCACCTTATTCTTTTTTAATAGAAAATTCACCTTTTTAGTAAAAAAAAAAATAACTATACCAGGCAGAAAGTTGAACGGATTGAATAAAACTTAATTTTTTTTAGGAACATTTATCATTTGAGCTTAAAATTTGTTTCATATTATACTTAATATGATACCTACAATAGTTTTTCTTCAAAATAATTTATTACCCAATTGTTCCCCTATTTCTTGCCTTAAAGTTGATGCACTCAATTAAAAAATGCACTCAAAAAAATGTCTGGTTACAACAACCAGAATTCTAGTTAAATATGCCCTAACCATTTTTTCCAGAATTTTTTTTCCAGAATTCTGGTGGTTTTGACCACATTTTTTGAGTGTTAATTTTTTAAAAATAATTCTTTACTCCTTTAATTGAAAATTCATCTATTTTGTGGAAAAGTGAACTCTTTTGATAATATTTTTTTTTTAATTAATCTTTTTAACTAAAAACATAACCATTCAACTTTCGGTTGAAAATCAATTTTTTGTTTGTTGATAATGGATTTATCTTGTTGAAAATTCATCTTTTTCATTAAAAAATCAACTATATCGAGCAGAAAGTTGAAACACTTGATTAAAATAAATTTTTTCATGAACATTTACCACTTTATTAAAAATTCGTTACATATTGTAGTCAATATTATACCCACAATAATTTTATTCAAAATAATTAATTCTCCAATTATTCCCCTATTTCTTGTCTGAAAGTTGAGACCAATTATTAAAAAAATAATTTTTCCGAATATAGCTTTTTTTTGTTGTTAGAAATTCATCTATTTCATAGAAAAATGATCTATTTTGATAACATTATTATATTCTTAAATTAATCTTTTGAACTGAAAACTTAACCATTCAAATATTTGTTGAAATTCTATTTTTTTAGTTTATAATGCATCTATTTTGTTGAAAATTCATGTTTTTTAAAATAAAATTCTTTTTCTTGGTTGGAAATTCATCTTTTTGATCAAAAAATAACTATACCTGGCAAAGAGTTAAAACACTTGTTTAAAAATTAATTTTTTCACGAACATTTATAATTTCAGTTGAAAATTTGTGACATAGTGTACTCAATATGATAACCGCACACGTCCAAAATAAAAACTTTTTTTCACCAAAATTTTCGGAAGAGAATGTAGAATCTATTGGAACGAAGAATTTTTTCACAGGTGAAGAAGTTTAATTAATTTTCAATTGTTAAAAAAAAACGATTACTTATACAATAAGAAAGTCTTCAATACAATATAATACAATACAATACAATAAGAAAGTCTTCAAGGCAGCATTTTAAAATTGCTTAAATTATAAATGTAAGCTTAACAATAAAAATCTAAAATGGAACATTTCTTAGGCCCAAAATGAGTTTACGACCAAAATTAAATGAAAATGAAAAGAGGACGAAATTTTTTTATTGAATTTAGATTCAATTTTGATTGTGGGGAAGGGGGATTTGATATAATATCACAAAATTAATAAACGACCGCTTAGTAATTTTCTACTATTATTTACTGCACTGAAAAGAATATTTTTAAAAAATCTAACAGATAATATAAAACGGATCGTTTCTTTAATTTAAATAAGGAAAAAAGCTGTTATTTGAATACAGAGCGTCGTTGAGGTCGGGCAATAAAACTTTGATAAGAAGAATCACTTTTTATACAAGTGTTTACTCGTTTTTCAGTTTGCTGAGCCAAAAATATAAGTATATAAACAGCCCGCCATCGGTATTCCGATATCAGTGGAAAAAGTAGTCTTTGTTATATTTCTGCTTTATACTGGTATAAAGAATCATGATAAAGTTCCCGATTTTTGCTTTGACGGCACTTTCCATCGGTGAGTATAGATGAAAAAGTGTAATCAATTAAGAAAATTGTTTGTTTTCCGTATGCAATTAATCCTACAATTTTATTTGTATTTACACGTCAAGAATTTACAATTACTCAAAAATTTTGAAAATTTGATACTATCCTTATCATATTGCAGGCACATATGAAGTAAAATATGTTTTCCAATCAAAGTTTAAAAAATTTCAGAACGGATCTACAAATTTCTATCTTATCCTAGATTGGTTAATTTTGCATCAAAATAGAAAAACTCCAATGTACGGATTTTGTGAAAGTTTTCTTTTTTAATTCTATAATTAAAATTATTGAAAGAAGCGCAAAAAATTATTGTATTTAGCACATTCCTTTTTTTAATTTTAAATATTTCATTACCTTTTTAATTTATAACAAGAATTGTTTTGACTATCCACTTAAGATTAATTTTGAGGCTTGGTAATAAAGGTACATTTTTTGCTATATTAATCACGAAAATTTCAATGCATTTATGAGAAAATCAGGTTTTTGAAAGTAATTTTGAGCAAGATAAAAAATGTTCATGACTCACATTTTTTAAGCTCTTTTGTTTATTTCTTCTTGAGTTACATGAATATAACTTCCCTAAGAAGAAAAGTAACAAATATTTAGAAAGATTTCAGATACTACAAAGAAAAATTTTAACAATAAATTTTTTTTACGAAATAGTTGAATTTTCAATACAAAAATATGAATTATTAACGAAAAATGTAATACATCATTGAAATTTCAATTAAAAAATTAGTCAAAGTGAACGCCTATTTCTAAAAAGAAAGTTTTGTAGCCTATGTAGACGTTATTTTATCGTTAAAACATCTCCCTCCACTCCAACACATAGATTCCACTCCTTCCCTCTCCTCATGTCTTCCTTTGCCCCTTTCGCCAATTTCTCCTTGTCTAATTCCCCCTCTTCTCGCTACCGGAGCGGATACTACCCTTTCTCTAATACACTTTCACAGCTTTAATTTCCCCTCTTATACACACCCTATTTTATAGTAATTTCGCCCACGTTCTCTCACTTACACTCACTTACTCCACTTCCCTTCCCTCATTCTTTCCCATTTCCACTACTTCCCTTAACCTCATTTCTCACCATTTTCCTTTACTTTTCCTACTTCCCCAACACTCACTCTTCCCAATTCCCCAACACAAACTTTCCCTACTATCCTTAATAACTTTGCGTTGCTCCCTATTCTCCCCCTAATTTGACAAAATTACCCAAAAATACATTGCTCTCATTTCCCTCACTTCCTCTTAATTGCACTCACTTCCTCTCCTTCTCTTTCCTAATTTTTCCTCAGTTTAACTACTTCCCCTGAATTCATTTTTCAACAATTTTTCGTCACTTCCCCTACTTCGCCAACACTCACTTTGCCTACTTCCCCAATAATCACTTTGCCTGCTTCCCCAAAACTCTCTTTCTCTACTCTCCTCCATAATTTCGCCTTGCTTCCCATACTCTTCCTGATTTGACCTAATTACCCTAAAATCCCTTTTCCTCATTTTCTCCACTTTCTGCCAATTCAACTCACTTCTTCTACTTCCGTTCCCTAATTTTTCTTCAGTTCCACTAATTCCACTAACCTCATTTCTCACAATTTTTCCTAGTTTTCCCTAATTCTGCATCACACACTTTCCATACAATCCCCCGGAATTTCGCCTTGCTTCCCATACTCCCCCTCCTTTGACACAAATAAATTAAAATCCCTTCCCCTCATATCCCCCACTTCCGCTAAATTGCACTCATTTCCTCTACTTACCTTCCATAATTTTTTCTCAGTTCCACTACTCTCCCAAACTTCATTTCTGACCATTTCTCCTCACTTTTCCTACTTCAACAACACTCACTTTTCCTAACCTTCTCCATAATTTCACCTTGATTCCCATACTCTCCCTTGTTTAACATAATTACCCTAAAATCCCTTTTCCTTATTCTTCCCATTTCCACTTAATTACTCTCACTTCCTTTACTTTCCATCCCTAATTTTTCTTCAGTTTCACTACTTCCCCTAACCTCATTTTTCATGATTTACCATTAGTTTTCCTACTTCTCTGACACACACTGTGCCTACTCTCTCCAATAATTTCGTCTTGCTACCCAGACATCCCCTTGTTTAACATAAATACCCCAACATCCGTTCCCATCATTACCCCCACTTCAAATACATTTCCTCTCCTAATTTCCGCTCACTTAACCTGTTTCCTCCACTTATTTTCTCTAAACCCTTAACGCCCTTCTCTTAATTTCCGCTTAACTTTCTTTACTTCTCCTCCCATAATTTCCCCTCGGTTGTACTCCTTTGAAAAGAGTACGATGTAAGGGCGAACAGCCTACCTGAACTTTAAGGCTTTGAAAATTGTCTTTTAAAATTAATTTTTCAAAAAAAAAATATATACTAATTTAAAATTTCCTTAGGATTCTGCAGAGAAATTTTTTTATTTCTTGAAACTTTTCACAACCTTTGAAAAGCTATTTTTAAAAGGATAAAAAATGCATAATTTGTTTAAATCTTTTTTTAATCGTTTTAGACCTAATTATTTACAAATTTCTTCATCATTTATAATGCTTCTAAATGTCTTTTTAAATAATTCAACTTTCCTCAATAATTTTAAAATCCTGCAAAATAAAAAAAAAATCTTGAAATCTTCTAGATTCTTTTTTTGTATGATAAGAATTATAATAAATAACGAAAAATAATAACATTTATAAATAATAAATATTTATAAATGTTAAGGTTTGACAACAGCCATGATAGCATTTGTCCCTAAAAAGTTTGACCAGAAGCAAGTGAAAACTAGACTAAAAGAAATGTTTGGTTTGACACCTAAAGTTTTGCACAAAGAATGTGGCATAAACTTCAAAACTGAATGGTTCAAAATTGGTACTGCTCTTAAAGAATATCAAAAATCTGCTGATCATCTCGTAAAAGTTGCACAAGAAACCATAGATCTTAATGATCCTAACTACGACAAAAAGTTTCTAGCTAAATGTAAGGAAAGTGTCATTTTTAACGAAGATATTAAAGCTGTCATTTCAGCAGCGCTACCATGCGCCGATGAAAAAAGAATAGCCAAAATTCGAGCATTCACCCAAAAGCACAGTTGCTAAAACTTGTGCAAAATTAAGCCACAGTAAGTTCTTTTAATATTTTATATTAAATTTTAAGAGCTATTATTCAAAATTGATAAAGGTTTAATTCCTTTTAATTCCATTCGAAGTATTGACCTTTTTCAAAATTTGACCTATATAAAATATTCTGAATTGGAAAGTTTTAAATTCAAAATCATTTCATACCTTTGAAAAAATTTTAAACACTTTCAATTCGAAATCTATACATAATATCACAATATTAATATTTATTATTGATAATAGTAATAATAATTATTATAATTTAAATTGAATATTATTTTATTTTTAGAGCCAAGCAAGAAGATCAAAACGGGTAAAAAAAGTGTCAAGAAAATTAAACATCAAAATACTGCTTTCTGCTTTTACTGCTATTTTCCTTGTGTACTACAAAATATAAATGTTGACTATTGTGGGTCAATCCTAGTTCAGATTTTTTAAAGATAGGCGCAGGCGCTTTGTTGTAAAAATCTATTATTATTATGATTGTAACTGAATTACAAAGGATGAAATAAAAACTACAATTATATCAGAATTATAGGTTTCCTAATTAACAAAAAAAAATAATAATAAGAACATAGCAAGGGTTGAGATTAGATGAAATCCCAAATTTGGGAATTTTTTGCTTACCAGTTTTTTTTTTATTCGACCTTCAATTTTTAGCTGAGGTTGAATTTTTCGAAGTTTGCTACTTAGTATTTGAAATTTGTTTGAAGCTGTTCGGCTGGTTTTTTCATAGCTTTATTGTTCAAAGATATTTTCTGAAATTCAGGTAAAAAAAATATTGTGAAACTTAATAACAAGAAAATTATAATGTTTCAGCATGATTAAAATTTCTCTCGTAAACGAATAAACGGATGTTAACAAATGAGACGTCAAATTTTTAATTTATGAATGTATTATATGAAAATATACTTTTAAATTTGCAAAAATTAATAATACTTTGCAATATCACTTTGGAATTTTAAAAGATAAAAAATAAATAGTTAAAAATAAAAATTAGATAAAAAACATACCTCTGGGATTTACTGCGACTTTATACTTGTATTCTTTCAATTTTTATTTCAATTTCTTTATTTAAATAATTTTTTGTTATAAAATTTCTTTTTAATTACAGAAGGATTTTAATAAATGCTTTAAAATTTTTAGTTATTTTTTGAAAATCAAAGTAAGCTTGTAGCAGACTTCCATTTCGTTTCTTCTTTAAAAAAATATTATAGGAATTATTAATATGTGCATTCTTTAAAAATACGATTTTTAGCGACTTTTTTGGGACAAATTGGAGTAACTGAAACTTCTAACTAGAAAAAATGATACTATTTTAATTGGGAACATTCAATAGAGAATAGTTTTTCATCAAAGTCTCAAAATGAAAGGCTTGTTTTTTGAGTAATTTCAAGTTTAAAATTGTTAAAATGAATGTTTTTGAAGTTAAAAACGAATGGAAATTATAATTTCTCAAATGAAAATAATGCAAGCTGACAAATTAATTAGATCTGAAAGAAATATTTTGAATCCAGATTTAACATACTAAAAGAATAAAATAAATAATACAAAAAATTCAAAATAATCGAATATAAACAATTAAATATTCTTAATAAATCATATTTAATTAATAAAAATACAATGCAGTATCCCCAGATTTGTGCAAATAAATTTTAAAATTAAAGGTCAAAGCATCGACAACTGTAATGTGATGATTGCGAATTCTCTTTTGTTAAAGCTCACTGAGCCTTAACGAACACATCTTCAATACGCGTCTCGTGCCTCGCACTCTATTTTTCAAATATAAACTTTTCTACATTACACTCAACACTTTTATATCAAATGTAATGTTTTCTTTTTGTTGCGTCTTTCGGGGTGTTTTTCAAAAAATGTAATTTTGTCATTTTGAAACCTTTTCTGTACCAATAAAGTAAACTCTACTCTTCCCATATATAAAAATGATTATTAAACAATTTGTAGATCTTTTCTGACTACAGAACCTTTCTCCTTTAATTTTTGTCATGCCTTGCATCGTTTACCAAAAAAAAAAAATTTTTTAATTAATTTTTTGTTATTAAAAGAAAAACTATGCGTCTTATCAAAAAAATTGTCAATACAAAGTTGTAGCTCTTCTTTGGATAAGCAACTTTTATCTAGTTTTTTTTTCATAGCTTATGTCGCTTGTCCAAGAATTAATTTTTTTTAATGTTCTGTATAAATTGTTGAAAATCTCCTAAAAATGACTCCCATTCCAATCTTTTACGGTTCAAAGTTTATAAAAAATATTAATTTGTTAATTAAGCTAACATTTCTTTGATATATTCTTAAAGTAGGAGATTAAAAGTATTGAAAAGTACTTTTGCTGACATTCAAATTCCGAAAAAGTGGTTGTGTGGGAGGGGACTGAGTTTTTCTTAAATAGATTCAATTTCTTGCAAAAAATAGTTCTGTGAAAAATTAATTTTGCTAATCACCTACGGAAGAGTTGTTCTGTAGGGGAGGGTACTTTTCAGATTTCAACCAAAATTAAAAAAAATTTAATCATGAATGTTTATATTGTTATAAACATTCAGAACCATTAAAAAGAAACTGTCGGAATAAATCTTTCACTCGCTTTATGTTAAGATGATATTTTGTAGTATCCTTAATAGTTTGACCGCCAAATGGATTTTTTTATTTTTCATTAATTTTTGTGCCACCAAAATCTGAATTTTTAATTTTTCGAAAAAATTTCCAAAGCTGTTGTGATAACCGTTGTAAAACCGTAAAAAAAGTAACGTTTTTTTTCATACAATGCGTTATTTAGTTTACAAATTCAATTTTTCCAATATTTTTTTTTAATTTTGTAAGTTATATAATTTTCCTCATTTGTTGTTTATCGAAAAAAGTAATGATAAGCAAATGTTCCTATTCATAAGTAGTACGAATAACCGCACAGAAAAATGTTCAATTTCGAAAAAAGAGGACTCAAAAATGGTCAAAATGTGTTCACTTTTTGAATTTTTATAAAAAATGGCTGGCTAACGAATGTGACCTTCAGTTTTCGAAACTGAAAAAGAATAACAAAGGCCAATTTAATAGATTAATTTTTGCAAATGCTAACGTGCGCACAGACAGACATACAGACAGACGCACTCGTAAAAACCTATTTTTCGGATTCAGACGGTCAAAAAACGTGGACGTTTGAAAGGGGGGTGGGGGCTCAAATTTTACACTAATCTAATACCTTCTCTAATGAGAATTTAAAAAGTTATTATTTAAAATCAGAGCATCTTGAGTCTGGCAATCAAACTTTGATAAGAAAACCCAGTTTTCATAGACGCGTTTCCAACTAAAGGTAAATGAACGCTTTCTTTGTTTTGAAGGTCAGTGACCCATAAATCTCAGTATATAAATGGCCCGCCATCTTCATTGCGTTATCAGTAAAAACAGCTGTCATTTCATTTTTGTTCTATATATTGTTATAAACAACTATGAAGAATTTATTAATCTTCGCTTCGGTAGCACTTTCTGTCCGTAAGTAATAAGTGACGAAATTGAATTAGTTTAAAAAATTATTTGTTATTTCGTGTGCAATCTATTTGGACATTTACTACTATTTTCCTCACATTTCAAGTACATTTGGATCAAAATATGTTTTCCTATCGGACTTAGGAGAACCGAGTGTAAATCGAAAAAAATGTATCTCATCCTGGATTGATTCTTATTTACTCTAAATAAAAAATAAATAAAATACGATTTTAAGATTTGAAATATAAATAAAAAAAGCCTTATATTTTTCGCTATTTTTAATAAGTTATAATAATTTAAAAATTAATAATTTAAATTTACTAATAATTAATAATTCAAATTAAGGTCTGACGACAGTATCCACAGAGTTCGATCACACAAAGTCTGCCCAATCGGCAGCAAGTGCACAACTGGAATCAAAATTTGGTTTGTCGGCTAAAGTTTTGAAGAGGGAATGTGGTGTTGATATTCAATCTAACTGGTCCGAAATTGGTCTTGCTTTTAAACGATATCTAAAAGCTTCGGATGATTTTTCAACAGACTTACAAAATAAAGATGAAGATGATGATAACTTCAGCGACAAGGCTACGGCTTATTGTAAGGCAAATGTACCTTATACCAACGCAATAAAAAATTTCATTACAACAGCGCTGCCATGTGCCAAAGAAGAGAGACGTGCCGAAGTTCTGGCAAACGCTCAAGCTAAACTTTGCTAAAACTTGTACGAAATTCAGCCACCGTAAGTTCTTTTAATATTCTCTGTGAAAATCATATTCGCAGGGAGCGCATTTAGAGCCACTGTGAATTTAGCTGAGGACCGCAGCTCGGATCTCACGTGCGGAGAACCCCTGTTAGACCAGAGGCAATTACGCGCGCACAAGCGTGTGGTATTGCAATAGTAGGATACGCGTGTGGTTTCCCAACACTCACTATTCCGGGCTAACGGTTCTCCGCATGTGAGAGCTGAGTTGTGATTGTCACCCAACTTCACAGTGACTCTAATAAACGATTTAAAAAATAGATAAGACATTTTTGCACCTGAAGTTTGTCATCAAATAAAAATTTCATCGAAAAAGATTAATTTCAAATTAAATAGTTGAAATTTCAAATAAACGAAAAATGAATTCTCCTTGCAATATGTATAAGTTAAAATTTTAACCCAAAGAGTTTTTTTATTTTTAATCAAAAACTGTTAAATTCATTTAAAAAAATACATTTTTAACAAAATAATTGAATCTTCCACCAAAAATAAAAATTAATTTTAGCTAATTGTGGTTGTATTAAAAACACCCTTTTCCAAAAAAAAAACTGTTTCATTTTTTTACTTGACAAGGTGAATTTTACAAGTAGATGAATTTTGAACCTGATACATGAATTTTCTACCAAGAAGATAATTATACAAAAAAAAATTTTTAACCAAACTGATGCATCTTTAAAAAATGAATTACGTTTTAAAACCTTGGTATCACTTTGAGCCAAATAGTTGAATTTTCAACCGAAAAATTTTAATTTGAAAGAAAAAATGTAATAGTTGATATTTCTATCCAAAAAGGCTTTAATTTTAAATTTTTAACACTAGAATTCATTAAAAAATTAATTTGAAGAAGAATAATTAAATCGAAAACCAAAAATGCAAAACAAATATTTACCAAAGTAGTAAATTCTTTAAACAAAGAATATTTTGCAGTCAAGAAATAAAAATTTTACACAAATTGTACTTTAAAGAAAAAAATAATTTGTTATACAAAATAAAAATGTCTAATGAATATTTATTTTTCAAGTTTATTTCTTTATTTGCTTCAAGGCTATATAAATATTGTTTTTCTAGGTTTCTCGATAAAATGGAAACCGATAATTGAATATTTTATGTAATTTCGAAAATCTTTCACAATATTAAAATATTTTTAATCTTTTCAAAACTTGTTAAATTCAAAAATATCTTTTTAACTTAATCTTCAAACATTTAAAAATCTTTAATAGACTTCCAAGATTCTATTTCCAAATCTTTAAGAATTCATAACCTTTTAAAAATATTAAAAACTTTGGAAATTTTTAATTATTTTTAACATTTTTAAAAAACATCTGATTTTCTTTTAAAATTATTGGAAATTTCCTAAAATGAAGAAAAAATTCTGCAAAATAAAAATAATTGCTTCAAAATTTTTCAGTTTCATTTTTGACAATTTTGGAATTCTTTTGAAATGTTTTTAAATAAGTAAAAATATTGTTTAAGAATAAATTATAAAAAAAAATCATTTAAAATTTTCCCAAAAATCTTAGGAGACTTTTTCATTTTCTGAAAACCTTGTCAGATTCTTAAAGAGCTTCTCAATTTGTGAATCGAAAAATGTCAAAATCTGCGTTTTATTTTTGTTTTTGAGCATATGATTTTGCAATGTTTTAAATATTTTTTTAAAATATTTTTAAAGTTTTCAAAAATCTACATTATAAGAAAAAGTATTCGAAGTATGAAAATTTAAAAATATTTTTGACTTTCTAAAAATTCGAAAACTTCGTAATATATTTTCAAATAATTCAAATCTTGCCTTTAAATTTTGTTTAAACTTCTGAAAATTGAAAAAATGTACGAAAATCTTTTAGATTATTTTTTCAATTATTTTGACAGCAAAATTTTTGATTAATCCTCAATAGATAGGAAAACCTTAATCATTTTATATTTTCCCAGAAATTATATTGCCGAAACTAAAACGTTAAACACAGCATTATTTCCCAATATTAAAAAACTTTAGAATTAAAATTCCCTTCTTTGAAAGATCATTTTCAAAAATTAAATTCGTTGATTTGCAGATTGCGATTTTCAAGTTTCACACACTTGTAGCTTTTAATTTAAATATTAAAAATGTCAGAACAACTTTGTTATGAAAATTATTTAACTGAAAAATCCCGTATTAAAAGCCTTTATACTCGCTTTTTTAATAAATAATTTGACATTTAAATAACCTAAATTCTTTTCTTTCAATTTTAAATGTACATCTTTGCCTGACTTTTAAAAATCTTTGAAATCGTAAGATATAAAATTGAAAAATGTTTAATTGCGCAATTTTTTGATTGTCGGATTTGTCATTAAAAATGATTTTGAATTCAATAACCCAAGGATAAATTGAAATTAATACAAAATTTAGAAAATTATTCCTAAAATTCAGGACATAAAAATGAGAAGATTATCCAACCATTTTTTGAAAATTAAATTATTTTTTATTTCATCATGTTGCAATAAATTAATAGGAAAAATTCAAGAATTAACAATGATTCTGAAGTATTAAAAATTAAACGATTTGAAAGTGAAAAGTTAATTCAATTAATTAAATAATTTAAAAAATTCTTCTAATTTGATTGGCTACAAATTGTGTCTTTTCATGGCGAGAATAAGGAATTAAAAAAAAATTAATTACTTAAAATTATTTTAAAAAATTTATATTTTGAAGAGTTTGAGTATAATAACGTTTTTCATATCACAATTCTTCGTAATTGAAGTTTGTCTTTAGCTTTAAATTTAGTTAGGATTCATTTAATGTTAAACGTTCTGTAATAGAAATATTTTAATTTTCATTGTTCTCCGTGTAAATCTCTTTATTTTTCAATGTTGAAGTTGAAGGAAAAAATGTAATAGTTTATATTTCTATCCAAAAGACTTTAATTCTCAATTAATAACAATAAACTTTAGAAAAAAAAATCATTTTTAACCAAATAATTAAATATACACCCAAAAAGGCAAGACAAATATTCACCAAAATAGTCGAATCCTCAACCAAAAAAAAATATTCTTCATTCAAAAAAAATGTCAGGCAAATTATAATTTAAAGGGAGCATTAATTTGTGGTTCAAAATAGAAATGTTAAATAATAATTTTTAAAGTTTTTTCTTTGTTTCCAGCAAGATCATATAAATATAATTTTTTCAGGTTTGTGGAGGAAATTTAAACAGATTATTGAATCTATTAAATATGTTGATAAATTAGATCAAAATTTGCTAAGAAATTTTTTTTTTATTTTACATGAGTTTACAATATTTCGTGATATTTTTAGGACTTCTCAAATTCCTAAATATATTTGAAACTCAATTGAACTATTTCTAGAGAAATTAGGAAAAAAATCATTTTAAATATTTCCAACCGTAAAAAAATTTGTATTATCTTCAAACATTTCAAACTTTTTAATACTTTCAATATTTTGTTTCGAAACCTTTAGGAATTCGGATCGTTTCAAACTTCTTTACATTTTTTTAAATTCTTAACATTTTTAGAAGCTTCTGAAAATCTTTTGAAATTATTTGATTTTTTCCTAAAATAAAACAAATTATAATTACTGCACAATTTTCCGAATTCATCTTCGACAAGCTTAGAAGTTTATTGGAATAAAGGTTTTTTGAATATTTTCTAAAAATACATTTTCTACAAAAAACCATAAGAAATTTTCCCAAAAATTAATTAATATAATTTCACAATGGTTTCAAATATTTTGAAATATTTTCTTCAAATTAATTTCTAATTACAAAAAATCAATTTAAATTCTCTTTGAAATATTATATAATGAATTTTGCAAATAAAATTGAAATCATATAACTTTGAAAATCATAAACAAAAATTTGAAAATTGACCATTTTTAAGTGATTTTAGTTCACTTGAAAGACTCCAAATCTCTTAAATTTTATTGTTCTTCATTTAAAATTTCCTCATGCGGAACTTTTTTCTGAAACAATAATTCAATTTTGAAGATTAAGGAAAACTACGGTTTAACCACAGACGCATCTGTCTAATAAATTTCATTATTTAATTATAACTTTTTAGTGTAATAAGAATGAAAAATTGTAAAATTTCAGATGCATTTTTTATGTCTTATCTGAAATTATTTAATTTGAACATTTTGAAATGGTCCTATTTTAGAGATTTTAATGCCAAATCAGTCAATTTCATGATTCTTTATTTCAACTTTGAACCCCTTTATTTAAAAATAATAAAAATTCAATTTTTGTATCATTCTATGTATTGGACACTTGTGCCAGAATGTTTCAATTAAAAACCGTTCAATATATATTTTTTTTCGTTTTCAGCGGTTTTAATTCAAAATTATGATTATTACATTTTTTAACAATCTTTCAAACTTACTAATTAAAAATGGATTTTTACTTTTTATATTTTTAATGCCAGGAAATAAAATAAAGAAAAGCAAAAGCATTTCCTGCTGGAGTTTCAATATTCAAGAATCACGATTGTAAAATATTAATTCTGTCGCACTTCAGAGTGCTTAATTTATAATCGATTAATTTTGATTAAAAATTTTTTAAATTGTTTTTTTAATAGTTTTTTATTTCTATTCTTATATAATAAGATATTATTTAAACAATACATATGACGACTTGGATTGTTTAAATATCATTATAATTATCTATTCATACGCTGTACCATATACGGATTTTACTGCGATTTTCTTTGTGTAATAAAAAAATTGACTATTGTAGGTAAATAATAGTGCACATTTTTAAAAGACAGGCGCTTTCGCATTTTTGTAAAATTTATCATTAATATAACCAAACTATGTAGCATTAAATAAAAACTTATTAATATCAAAACTCAACCATATTGTCTTTATTCTGATTTTATATTCAGCACTACTGCTACTATTGCATTTTAAAAAAATACAAGCCATCTGCAATTGTATTAGAATTAGGGATTTAAAAAAGAAAAATTATTTCTTAAAATATAAATTCGTCTGAATTAATTCATTTTTCTATAAGACTGCTATGAGAAATTCCACTCTACATAATTAACAACCGTGCTCATTTATGAATTAATAATAAAATGAAGGATGCGGATGAAATAATAGGATGAGCGTTCGAAAACGCTTAAAAGTATTGTCCAAGCGTATCGTGATATCCAAATTTAAAACTTCAAAAATCTAGATTTTTAAAAATACGAGATTGTAGAACATGATAAGACAGAACTTTTTTCTAATCAAGAATTTTTCTCCATTAATATTTTTAATTGAAAATTTTTGAAAATGTCAACATTCTACTCAAATTAAATTATTTTAAAGTATAAATCATAACTCAGCCAACTATGACTGGTAGTATTTAAAATTTTTTATGCACACGCAGTATACTCTACTCATGTCTATAAAATGAAGAAAAAAATTTTACCCATGGTTTTATAATAATTAAATACAAATTGAAACTGTTGGGTAATCATACATTTTAAGTTTCACAAAAAGTAGCAAGGGAAGTTCAAAATTAAAAAAAACTTTTAGTTAGGCATTGGTTCCTCACCACTTAAAGGAAGGTTTTTGAAAATGTTTAGATCGACTCATTTTCTAAAATCAAGTGATTGCCTGAGTCCAAATATAGGTTCTTTTGGGCCCATATCATGTCATATGCGGCAAGTCTATCTGCGGAATGTCTCATCTGCGGCTTCTCTCCCCCGCGGCATTTCTCACTGTGAAACTGACTTTTTTGTGGCATTTCTCACCAGTAACAATTCTCTTAGTGACATCTCTCCATTCCAAAAAATGTTTAATGTCTAATAAACAAATTTTAAATGAGGCAAGTCCCTCTAGACTATTTGTCTTCCTGATGGCATCTCTCCTCCGGAAAAATGTTCAATCCTATATTAAAATTGTTTAAATGTGGCGAGCCTCCCGGGATAATTGTCACATCTACGGCATCTCCTACCAGCGAAAAGTCTTCCCAGTGGCATCTCTCCCCCAAGGAAATTTGTTAGGTACTTTCAAAGATAGCAAAACAGCGGCAAGTCTCCTCAGCCGCATCTATCTTCCAAGACATTTTTTTAGCACTTCCAAAGATGGCAAAACTGCAGCAAGTCACCCCAGCGAAATCTTTCCCACAAAAAACTTGACTAAGTAATTCCAAACATGACAAAACTGCGGCAAGTCTCCGAAGCGGCATCTCTCCACCAAGAGAATTTTCTAAGGAATTCCAAAGACAGCGAAACTGCGGCAAGTGTGCCGAGCAGTATCTTTCTCGCAAGAAAATTTTTTAAGTAGTTACAAAGATGGCAAACCTGCAGCAAGTCTTCTCAGCGGCATCTCTCCTCCAAATGTATTTTTTAAGTTCTTGTAAAGATGACAAAACTGTGGCAAGTTTCCCCAGTGGCATATCTCCCCCATCTCTTTCATGATTTTTTAAAGTTTTTCAAGATGGCAGTTTTGCAATCTTTGCAAGAACTGAGAAAATGTTCTTGCTCGAGAGATGCCGCTGGGGAAACTTGCCGCAGTTTCGACATCTTTGGAACTACTTAGCGAATTTTCATAGGAGTGAGATGCCGCTGAGGAGACTTGCCGCAGTTTTTCCATCTTTGGAAGTACTTAAAACATTGTAATGGGGGAGAAATGCCTCTGGGGAGACTTGCCGCAGATTTGCTATCTTTGGATGTACTTAAAACATTGTCTTCGGGGAAAGATGCGGCTGGGGAAACTTTCCATCTTTGAAAAAATTAAAAAAAACTGTCTTGGGTGAGAAATGCCGCCGGGGAGACTTGCTGCAGTTTTGCCATCTTTGAAAGTAATTAAAACAACCTCTTGGGGGAGAGATATCGCTGAGGTGACTTGCAGGAGTTTTGCCATCTTTAAACTACTTGAAAATTTTTCTTGTGAGAGAGATGCCCCTGGAGAGACTTGTCGCAATTTTGACATCTTTGGAAGTACAAAAAAAATTCTTTTGGGAGAGAGATGCCGCTAGGGAGACTTGCCGCAGTTTACCATTTTTAGAACTACTTAGAAAATTTGCTTGCCAGAGAGAGGCTGCTTAGAAGACTTGCCGCAGTTTTGCTATCTTTAGAAGGAATTAAAAAAATCTCTTGAGGGGAACTTAACAAATTTTCTTGGGTGAAAGATGCCGCGGTAGATATTTGCCGCAGTTTTTTTAATCTTTGGAAGTACTTAAAAATTTTTGTGTGTGGAAAAGTTGGTGCTGGGGAGACTTGCCGCAGTTTTGCCATTTTTGAAAGAATGTGAAAAAATGTCTTGGGTGACACATGGCCCTGGAGAGACTTGCCGCAATTTTGACATCTTTGGAAGTATAGCAAAAATTCTTTTGGGAGAGAGATGCCACTGGGGAGACTTGCCGCAGTTTTACCATTTTTAGAACTACTTAGAAAATTTTCTTGCGAGCGAGATACTGCTGGGAACACTTGCCGCAGTTTTGCCATTTTTGAAAGAATTTGAAAAAATGTCTTCGGTGACAGATGGCGCCGGGGAGACTTGCCGCAATTTTACCATTTTTAGAACTACTTATAAAATTTTCTTGTCAGAGAGAGAGAGGCCGCTGGGAAGACTTGCAGCAGTTTTGCTATCTTTAGAAGGAATTCAAAAAATCTCTTGAGGGGAACTTAAAAAATTTTCTTGGGTGAGAGATGCCGCGGTAGATACTTGCCGCAGTTTTTTTTATCTTTGGAGGTACTTAAAAATTTTTGTGTGTGGAAGAGTTGGTGCTGGGGAGACTTGCCGCTGTTTCGTCATGTTTGGAAGTGCTTAAAAATTTGTCATGCGGGACAGATGCCGCTGCTATAAAAGTAATTAAAATACATTTTCATTTCCTTAAAAATCCTTTTAAATATTTGAAAATGTCGACTATACCTTAAAATTATCTGAAGTATCTTTATCCGATAAACTTGATTCTTTTATTATTTCGCGAGCAGTAAAATATTTAAAATCTGTGAAAAACTTTTGTTTCTATGGATATTTCTTAACAGAACAAAGGAAAACAAAATTTTAATAGTAATCTTATTATACCGATACAAATATTCCTTATAATATTCATACTTTCTAACCCTTTATTGTAAAATTACTAAACTTTAATTTCTGGAATGGAAGCTTCTAATGTGTCCCCTAAGGGTTTACATTTTTCTTACACCTTCTCTATTCCTTTACACACCCTCCACACACTTACTTGGTGGTGGAAGGGGGACATACAGTTTAAGGTGGGTTCCGAACCACCAAGAGCAACAGCCTTAAGAACATAGAGAAAACTTTTTTCTCTAGAGGTACCGGTCCCACGACTCTCCGGAGATGAACAACTTCCTTGCTAGACTAGTGTTCACCGCATGGGCCACCGAGACTCTTCCAGAGTGCGAGGCGGCGGGAATCGAACCCGTAAGCCGAAGGGAGTGGGTCGAAAGCCTACGCTTTAGCCCCCACGACCATCGTCGCACTCTTTACTAAACTTTAATATTATATACTGTTAGTTTTGATACAATATTACGTTGTTTTTGCATAGGTTCTTAGTAATTTTCTGCTAACCATTCCTGGCTTATTTTTCTCCAAAGGAATTCGTAGAATTTCTCTAATTTAAAATTAGCCATAATATTAAACTTAAAAAACTTTTATTTGGTTTAACTATATCTTTTTCGCTCTAAATGATCAGATTTAATTAATGGTTTCAAACATTTGAGTTTAAAAATATCCGTTTTTAAATTACACAATTAATATAAAAATGATTATTTCTTTACTTTAATTGAGGAAAAAAGTTGTTATCTAACATCAGAGCGTCTTTGAAGCCTGACAATAAAACTTTGATAGTAAAAATCATTTTACATACACGTGTTTTCACCTAAAGGTAAATTGACAGCTTCATCCGTTTGAAGGTCAGTATCCCAAAAATTTCAGTGTGTAATTTGCCCGCCAACTTCATTCCGATATCAGTTGATAAAAAATATTCCCTCTGATTTTTCTGCTATACATTTTTATGGCAACCATGATGAAGATCCTAATATTTGTTTCGCTGGCACTTTTCGTCGGTAAGGAATAACTGAACTTATTAAATTTCTAAAGAAATTTGTTGTTATTTCGTATTAAATTAATTTTACTATATCATTCCTATTTGCATGTGAAGAATTTACGAACCTTTTACAAATTTGAAAATTTAATACTCTTTCTCTGACATTGCAATTATATATGGAGTAACGTATGTTTTCTAATCTCAGGAAAAAAAGCTGAGTATGAATCTAAAAAATTTTTATCTTATCTGGAGTTGATTGTTATTTATTCCAAATGGAAAAAAATCAACTTCGAAAATCTAATAAGATTTAACGAAGCGCAACAAAATTATTATACTTTGCCCCTTTGCTCCTGCTTTTAAAATTAAAAATGTTTAGTCAACTTTGCAAATTTTGGCAAGAATTATTTTAACGTTTGACTCGAAAATAAATAAAAAAATCGTCCTGTTTCGCGGGCACATTCTCATGGCACGCTGCTCGTGCGGCTTGCTTCTCTCGCAAGTTTGAGCGCGCCTATGGCGCGCGACTGTTGGTTCTCGCGCTTCGCGCTCGATACTGTATTCACATCGCGCTCCGCGCTCGGTCTTTGTATATTACTTACACTCATGCACATATTTTTTTAAAGTAAAGGTCAAAACGTCGACAACAGTAATTTGGTGATAGTGACTTAATTTCTGTTAAAGCTCCTTTGGCTTTAATGAATACTTTCTCATCATGTATCTCAATTTGTATATAATTTCCATAAATGTATATTATTAAAATTGACAACATGCATTGATATTAAAAAAGACGTAATTTTATTGTCTCTTTTAAAAAATTGCGCATTGCTTGAAAAAATTTGTTATTAAACATTTTACTGCAACTTCTGTCGGTTTTTCAAAAACTGAATTTACTCATTTCCAATTTTATTTTTACGATTTAAACGTAGCGCATACGGTCTAAACATCAGCCTTACATTTTTTTAACTTCTAAATTAAATCCCTACCTTAGTGAACGACAAAATTTCCATTAACGAGGGTTTAAGGAGGGGGGGGGGGGCGATTAGTTTCAAAAAAAGTCATAGCTGGTAAAAAAATAAAATTAAAAATGGCCATTTTATCTATTTGACGTCCACAGTGTTCGTCAATAACAGGAAAAATGTTAAAATCGCCTAAGTTTCATAAACTAATATTCGCTAAAGATGTTCGAATATTATATATTAAACAAGAAAATTATTTTTATAAACAAATTGTTTGTTGAAAAAATGTTTTCTATGATTTTCCATATTCATACGTTTTTTCTAGTTATATCGCAAGACATTTGAATGGAAATTTTATAATATTTAAAAAAATTTCTATTAAGATTATAATTCTTTATATTATAAACAAATTTTAGGAAAATGCAGTAATCAGGCATTTTTCGATAGAAAAATTTGTTTTTTTTTCTATGCACATTTTTTAAATTTCGGAACTTTATGATATTTTCTACAAAATTTATATTTTGTTTATTAATCTTATGTTTTTTTAAATAAATGTAATAAACAAACGCCCCAATAATTCATTTTTTTATTAAATTTGTATAAAAAAATACATAAAATTTATCAAAAAATTATGAATTTTGCAGAAATTGTCTTATGAAGTTCCCAACTGAAAAGATTGCCATTGAAAACCCCAAATTTTTCTGTCGACAAACACCCAAATAATGCATTTGTTTAAAAAATTATAAGATTAATCAACAAATCATGAATTTTGCTGAAATTATCATAAATTTCCAAATTGAGAAAAATTGACCAAGAAAAAAACGAATATTTCTGTCGAAAAATGCTTGATTATTGCATTTTTAAAATTAAATTTGTTTATAATATAAACAATTAAAATCAGAATAGAAATTTTTTCATATAATATTGTTTCGATTCCAATTTCTTGCAACACAACTTGAAAAAACGTGTGTCTATGGAAAATCGTTAAAAAAATTTTAACAAATAATTTATCGATAACAATTTTTGTTTGTATATTGTCTAATATTTGAATATTTTTAACTTATGCTATTTTATGCAGCTTAAACGATTTCAACCATTTTCCTGTTATTGACGAGCACCAGGAATTTCAAATAGAAAAAAGGCCATTTTTTCGTCATGTTTGTAAATTTATAAAAAAAATTTAAACCCCAATTAAAAAATCAGGCTGGAAAACTCTCTTGCAAATCTTATTAGCTTTAGGTCAATTTTTTTGTCGAAATCGGTAAAGTTTTGTGGGCTCTGTGGTAATCTGAACTAAACAAGTCATTGTTTTCCGATGTGCGACACTCCCTTGAGTCCGAAACCAAAAACTCTTTTTTTATTTTAATAATCTTGTAGGGCATTGAAAAAGAAACATTTTTCTTCTCCTGACTTTTTTTCATATTGTGCGTTATTCGGCGTGAAATGTTGATTTTCGTGTGTTTTTCATAATTTTGTAAATGCTATAACTCTAGTCAATTTTGGCTTCATAAAAAAAGTTATTATGATAAATTGTTCGTTTAATTGAATACTATGAATATCCGTACGGACAATTTTTGAATTTCGAAAAAAACTGGTTTCAAAAGTTTTCAAAATACGCTCACTTTTTGAATTTTCAGCCAAAATGGTTGGCTAACGAACTTGACCTTTATTCTAGGACACTAAAAGTGTATAACAAAGGCTAATGCAATCTTTCAATTCTTTCGAAAGTTATCGTGCTAATAAAATAAAAATCTACCAACAAACACACACAGACAGACACATTCGTAAAAACCTGTTTTTCGGATTCAGGGGGTTTCAAATGTGAACATTTGGCAAAAAAGGGGGGGGGGGTCAAATTGTACGCAAATCTAATATCTTCTCTTGATGCGAATGTGAAAACATATTTTTACTGAAACCATCAGGTTTTCTGTTTTGTCAACGAAACCCTAAACAAAAGAGTTTTGAACAAAATAGTTTAATCCTCAACACGAATTTTAAGCAAAACTCTTTTATTTTTTTACCCGAAAATATGAACTTCCCGGAAAACGGGTAATTTTGAACCGAGTGGTCCAAAATTCGCCCTGCTTATTTAAGATTTCTAGAAACTGAAGATGCTTTTGAAGCAGAAGCACAAAAGTCAGATGATTATGATCCGGCTAAATTTAAGACAACTGAACCTCTTAAGGACGCAATGAAAGCTCTCATTGCAGCAGCGCACAGTGGGGTGAAATCGGAAAACGAGGTTCAAAATGACATTTAGAACGCAATTATGCACCGATTTTAGAATTTTTTTTTTGAAAAATTCAGAACT
>NC_046659.1:108855350-108864468 GCF_010883055.1 Belonocnema kinseyi
CCTCACAATGAAAGCAAGCGATTTCAGAGCAGAAACATACGTTGAAGCCGAATAACCCTTAATGTCGAGTATTTGTTAATACAATTTGTTTATAACAATTAAATATGCAAGTTAAGAATTTTTTTATATTTCTTAACCCCTGTGCACTAAATTCAAGGGACGAGAAGTATAAGAAAAATTTTGTCTAGAAGATAAAAAATGAAATTAGAAAAATCGACATTTTTTTCGATGTTTGCATTAAAATAAAAATTAAATAAACAAAAAAATAAAAAATCTACTCTCACCATTTTCTGAAAAATTTAGTTCTGAATTTTTCAAAAAAAAAAAAAATTCTAAAATCGGTGCATAATTGCGTTCTAAATGTCATTTTGAACCTCGTTTTCCGATTTCACCCCACTGTGCAGCGCTACCATGTGCTAAGGAAGCGAGACGTGCCCAATTTCTGGCATACGCCAAATCAGTAATTTTCCAAAACTAGTGAAAAATTAAGCCACAGTAAATTACTTTCATATTTTATATCAAATCAGTATTCCCAGGGGGCAGATAAGAGCCCCTGTAAAGATCTGCGACAATTGCAGCTCGGCTCTCACATGCGGAGAACCCCTGTTAGACCAAAGGCAAGTATGCGCGCGCACGCCGGGCACGCGCGTTGCTTCGCGACACTCATCCTTCCGGGCCGACGCACAGTGGGAAAAAATGACCTTTTTGGTTTAAAATAACGTATAGCCCACAAATATTGAACGATTTGAACAAACAAGAAGTTATAAAAAAGCTGATAAGATTTCTAAGGGAGTTGCTGAGCCTGATTTTAGAATTAGGTTTTCAATTTTTTTATAAATAATTAAATATGACCAACAAAATGGCCATTTTTTCTATTTGACGTTCCCGGGGCCAGTCAATAACAGGAAAATTGTTGAAATCGCTTAAGTTGCATAGAGTTATATTAGTTAAAGATGTTCCAATATTATACAATTCACAAACAAAGTATTTGTTAAAAAAATGTTTTATACGATTTGCCATAGTTATACGATTTTTCAAGTTATATTGAAAAAAATTTGAATAAAACGATATTAGTTGAAATAAATTTGCTCTTAAGATTGTAATTGTTTATATTATAAATAAATATACTGAATAACTGCAGCAATCAGGCATTTTTCGACAGAAAAATTAGTTTTTTTCGATGTCAATTGTTTTAAATTGATAAATTTATGATAATTTTAGCATAATTCATAATTTTTTTTATTAATGTTGTGATTTAAAAAGTGTTTTAAAATAGATTTAATAAACAAATTCAATAATCAGGCGTTTGTCGACAGAAAAATGCATTTTTTTCTATGTCAACTTTTATAATTCGGAACTTTATCATAACCTCAGCAAAGTTGAAAATTAGTAAATAAATTTGATTAAATTTATTTGAAACATCATGGAATATATTAACTAAGTATGATTGATAATGAAATTTTCATTACGTTTCCAATTAAAAAGACTGACATCGAAAAAATAATAATTTTTCCATCGACAGATGCCCGAATTAAAAAAAAATTATGAAAAAATATAACAGTTTAAAAAATTATAAATTTTGCTGAAGTTATCATGAACTTTTCTAATTTCAAAGTTGACATGGAAAAAAATTTTTTTCTGTAGACAAATTCCGGATTCATGCATTTGTTCATTAAATTTGTTTGAAGAAATTATAAAATTTATCAATTTATTATGAATGTTGCTGGAATTGTCATGAAGTTTCCCAACTGAAAAGACTGGTATTGAAAAAACCGAAATTTTCTGCCGACAAATGCCGGAATAATGCATTGTTTTTATAAAATTTGTTACAAAAATGGGAAGATTAATAAAAATATTATGAATTTTGCTAAAATTATCATTAAGTTCCTAATTAAAAACAATTGACATCGACAAAAACAAATTTTCCTATCGAAAAATGCCTGATTACTGCAAGCATTTTTGTTTTTGTTTATTATATAATATTGGAACATCTTTAACCAATATTACTTTATGCACCTTAGGATTTTTTAAACAAATTTCTTTTTATTGACGAGCTATGGGAATGTCAAATAGAAAAAATGGCTATTTTTTCATCATTTGTTTATTTATAAAAAAATTAAAATCCTAATTTAAAAATGAGGATCGACAACTCTTAGAATTCTTATGAGCTATTTTTCTAGATTTTTTTTTGTTCAAGTCAGTCAATATTTGTCGGCTGAGATCCAGGCTGCGCTTGTCACCTTAATTAACAGTGCCCTAATCTGCTCCCTGATTATAATTTTAGTTTTTTTTTTGGTTTTGCTATTTCTTGCAACCAGTTAATTGTTTAACTAATGTCAGATAATCGAAAATCACTAAATTATTTATTAACTTTTGAATAATTTCACCTCTAACAGATAAAACAAATAAACGATTTAAAAAATCGATAAGACAACATTATTATTATTTGTTTTTCCAGGTTACATATAATAAAGTTCCTAAGATTGTTGAGAAAATTCAAAAAGACCTTTCTAAACTTCAGAGATATTAAATCAAAATTGCAATGAAAAAGATGATAATTTAAAAAAATGTCGAATTTTTAAACAAAACAGATAAATTTTGTAAGAAACGTGTGTCAGTTGATATTTCAATTCTAAGATATTTCCATTTAAAACAAAAAATAGTTGTACACATAAAAAAACACATTTTGTACAAAATAGTTGAATCTTCCACCAAAAAAAAGAACAATTTTTAGCCAGTTTTATTTTGAATAAAGAAAGAACATTTTTCAAAAGCGAAGAATTTTCATAAAAACAGTTTAATATTTTAACTTAAAAAGAATAGTTTCACAACAAGTAGCTAAGTTTATTTGTTTATTCAACCTAATACATGGATTTTTTAACAAGAAGATAATTTTAAACTAAAATAATGTACTTTCAAACAATAAATGACTTTTTAAACAAAATCTTTTAGCTTTAAACCATGTAGTTAAATTTTCAACCAAAAATAATAAATTTAGAAAAATATAATTCTTCGTATTTCGATCCAAAAAGATTTTAATTTTAAATGATTAAAATCAGAATGAATTAAAAACTAAATTTTAAGCAAAATAAGTGAATCCAAAACTGATAAAAGGAAACAGTTATTCTTTAAAGTAGTAGAATTCTCAAACAAATAAATTTTACTTAAAACCAAATAGTCGCAATTTTCAGAAGACTTTTCTATAAAATTGCTAACCTTCCAACCAAAAAAATGTTTCAGTCGAAAAAGAAACAACTTTAAGGCAAATTATAATATAAAGGAGAAAATATTTTTTTATGTTTTTCGAGAAAATTCAAACAGATTGTTGAAGATTTCAGAGATGTTGCAAAATAGTTTTAGCATATTCTTAATCTTTTCAAAACTTTTTAAATTCCTAGATATCTTTTAGTTTAACTGCATTTACGTCAATTTTTTTATTTCCAAGGCTATAATTTTTGAGCGCTTTAAAATATTTTTAAATATTAAAAAAAATTAATTTTTCAGAATAAAAAGTTAACTTGAATTTTCATTGCAATCTAAGAGAACAGAATTTATAATCTTAAAACTTAAGGTCTTTTAAAATCCTTAAAAAGGCTTAGAATTGTATGTTACATATTTCAAAAATCTACAATTTATGAAAAATTATTTAAAGTCTTTGAAAATTTTAAACTATTTTTAATTTCTTAAAAATCTTTGGAACGTCGTAACATCTTTTGAAATATTTGAAATTTTTCTTAAAATTTATTTAAATCATTCTAAACTTAAAAAAGCTGTCCGAAAATCTTTCAGATTACTTTTTGACATATGTTGGCATTATCAAAGCTATAAGATTATTCTTTTATAATCAAAACAGTAAATCTTTGTAATTTTTCTAGGAATGTTATTGTCACACTGAAAATGTTAAGAACATAATTAATTCGAAATACTGAAAACCCTTTAAAATTAAATTTTTTATTTGGAAATTGCAATTTTCAACTTTCACAAAGTTGTAGTTTTTAATTGAAATACTAGAAATGTAAAATTTTTAAATTTGAAGTATGTCATATTAAAAGGCAATAATGAAAATAATTTCTAAAATTCGAAACATGAAAATGAGAGCATTATCCAACCAGTTATTGAAAATTAATTTATTTTTAATTTGCTCATGTTTCAATACTTGATTGGAAAATTTCGAGAATTAACAATAATTCTGAAATAATTGTTTTAAATTACGCGATTTGAAATTTTCAATAGAAAAAGGCTTTTCAACTAAACAGTTATATTTTCAACCTTAAAGCCTTAAATCAAAAAAGTACATTTGACTAAAATAAATGACTTTTAAATGAAAAAGATAAACATTAAAAAAATAGTCGAATTTTCTGTCAAAAAAGATTTAAATGGACTTTCCACGATCAAAATATTAATTGTTAAAAAAGAAATAAGTTTCTACTACAAAAAAATTTCATTTTCAATCCAAAAAGACGAATTTTAAATAAAAAAGGATTAAAACTAAAACAGATGAATTTCAAATCAAAATAGACAAGTTTTGATTTTTAAAGTTAAACTTTCATCCAAATAAATAACAAAATATAAATATTGAACAAAAAGTAAATTTTCTACGATCTAGTTTAATTTTTTTAAAAACAGTAGAATGTTCAACCAAAAATATAAATTTTAAACAAAATAATTTAATTTTTATTCAAATAATTGCATTTTTATGCAAGAAAGATAAAAGTTCTCACACAGATGAACTTTACACTTTAAAAAAATGTTTAAGTTGAGCTTTCATCCAGAAAAGATTTCAATTCATTTTTCAACACCAAAATAATAAATATAAGCATAAAGTGAATTTTCAACGAAATAGTTAAATTTTAAACAAAACAGCAGAATTTTCAACAAGATAGTTGCATTTCTGTCCCAGAAAGATTTAATTTCTGCTGATCCAGGTGAACATTAAAGTCAAAAGGACAAACTTTTAAAAAATTGAATTTTCAAGCGAACAGTCGCATTTTTCTTTAAAAAAGATTAAATTTCTTGTAAAGTATATAAATTTAAAGAAAATAGTTAAAAAAATTTTCTAAGAAGGTAAAAATTCTACTAAAACAGAGGAATTTTTTAATTAAAAAGAGAAATTTTTATTTTTAAAGTTAAACTTTCATCTAGAAAAGATTCCAGTTTATTTTTTATCACCAGGATATGAACTTTAAGCAAAAAGTAAATTTTCTACCTTATAGTTCAGTTAAAAAAACAGTCGAATTTTCCAACAAAAATATAACATTTTACAAAATAGTTTGATTTTCATCCAAAAAGTTGCATTTTTATCCAAGGAAGATCCAAGTTGTCCTAAGACAGATAAATTTTCAATTTAAAAAAATATATATATTTTTCAGGTCAATGAAGCAAGTCATTTTAAACTTCAATTTATATTTTTATAAACTTAATTATGGGTATAAAACTATTAATTAAAAAAAAAAAATAAGGTCAGTTAAATGGTATTTTCTTCAATAAAAAACAGAATTGCATTTTTATTCCATAAAGATAAAATTTCTTCTAAAGTAAATCAGTTGAAAAAAAATATAAATTTGTATCCAAAAAAGATGAAAATACTACTAAAACAGATGAATTTTTAAATCGAAAAGACAAATTTTCAGGAAAAATAGTTTTCATCGAAAAAACATTTCAGATGGCTTATCAGGCACAAAATATGAATTTTAAACAGAAGGTTACTGTTCTACGTTAAGAGTTTCAAAAATATAAATCCACGTCATCATTTTAAATTCTATAAATTCAAGAATCGATCAATACATTTAAAAATTTGCAAAGCTATATAATTTTAAGCAATTTTAAGCTATAAAAATTAAATATTGAACGATTACATTTTTAAAATAATTTTTTAACGTTTTTCAGAACTTCTACACATCTTTTAAAACTATTCAAATTTGCCTAATAATTTGTTCTAACAATTTATTTTAAATCCTGCCAAATTAAATAAATTTTCTTAAAATCTTTCTGATTCATTTTTGTTATTTTTGTAAATCTTTCTAAATATTTAAAAATATTCTTTAAAAACTAATTTTTCAAAATGAAAAATTATTTTCAATTTTCCTAGAAAATGTTTTTTATTCTTTTGAACCATTTCATAATTATCAAAAAGCTTCTAATTTTTTTTCGAAATCTGCTAAAATCTATAATATTTGGTTTCAAATTGGGTCATGGACTATTTGCACCGAAATTTCGAAACGAAAAGCCGGACTTCGTCGGTACGAGTAAACACTTCATTTGCATTATTTGGATAGGCATTCAAGTGTTATTTATACATAAAAATTCAACAACTTGACTCACAAATTAAATTTTTGTTATATAGAAAAATAAAATTTTAACTTTGCGAGTTTAGCTTTTTTTTGTTGTTAAGTTTTGAATATTTAATTTATTATTCCTGATTTTTAATTTAATAAAAGCCTTATATATATATTTTTTTGTTGTTGCTGTAAAATCAATTATTATTCACTCTTCCAACCTAAAGTGCAATTCAATTTTAAAAATCAATAATTAGTTTATTTTCCCAGTTCATCAACTAAAAATGTTTTTAGAAAACATCTTCGATATTAAACGCCTCTGATTTGTAATTTTTTCAGTCTTTAAAACTGCATTTTAAAATTCTTAAAATTAAAACGTACGCTTTTAAATTTTAAAATCTTAAATAGAAAATTTGTTAAAAAAATATTTTCGAATTGAGCATTCTAAACTAAATGGTGTGAGAAATGAAACAGATCACAATTTAGCTAATTATTGAAACAAAACAAGAAATGGTTGAAATTAAAGTGAAACAGATTTTTTTCTCGAAAAATTTGTAAAATTCCCAAACAAAAAATAAATTCACTTTTATTTCCCGGGTTTTCCCGGTCTCATAAAATTCCTTGTCATTTTCTGGTTTTCCCGGTCCAGCGGCCACCCTCTGATTATACGCGGTACTCTGCACGGGTTTTACGGTGATTTTTCTTGTGCACTACAAAAAAGAACTATTGATTATACTAAGTGAATTTTACTAGTGATTATAACCAAACTATGTAGCATTGAATAAAAAGATATTACTAACAGTAATCCACTGTATTATAATTTTATATTTAGTAGTCATGCTACTGTTGCTTCTAGAAAAAATGCAAACTACTTGCAATTTTATCAGAATTAGGGATTAAAAAAAATGATTTCTTTCAATCTACACTGTTAAAAATCTTTGGAATTCTACAAAATTTCTACAAGACTCCTGCAATATAAGCATAAGGAAAAATTGCAAAAATCTGTATTGGAATGTTGAAATTGCAGTTAGATTCGAAATATTTCCAGTGTGTGAATTTTAAATCGATAGTTCTATTCTCAATCAATTTATAAAGTTCTTGATTCGTTTTTAAATCAAAATAACTCACCTAAAATATTTTTGCAAAATTTTTTTTTATTATTAGCAATCAAAGTTCTGGATCATTTTTTTTCAAAAATAGATTATTCGTGAACGGTGCAACGAAATTCAATAATTCAGTTATGAAAATTTTTTTACGAAGTATACTTTACGCTAAAAAATTGTTCGGTTGTAAAAAGAACGGATTATAATATTATAATTTTCTTTATAATATTAACAAGAATAGTATTAGGAGCAATCTTTTTTTATTAAAATATTGTTCCATTCAAGTTCCTTGCACCAAAACTTAACAAAACGTTAAATTATTGAAAATTATATCAAATACATTTTCAACAAATAATTTATTTATACAAAATTTTTTGGTTATTGTATCATGATGGAATATCTTTATATAATGTAAATCTATGAAACGTGCACCATCCAGCTTTACAATACATATATTAGAGCGTTTGTAAGACGAAAATTCTATACAAGGAAGTCACGGAATTAATGTAATTGACCAAATTCAAGGGATTTCCCGCATTCATGAAATTCACGGAATTTATACGGAACTGAACGAATTCGCGAAATCGTTGGAATTCGTGGAATTCATGTAATTCACAGAAGTCACGGAATTTGTAAAATTCACGGAATTAGTGAAATTCAAGGAATTGAAGGAATTGAAGAAATTGAAGGAATTCACTAAAATCGTGGAATTAAAGCAGCTTACTGAAATCACGGAATATAATTGCATTGTAGAATTGGAAAAATTCATCTAATTCACAAAATTCATGGAATTTGTGATATTCATGAAATGGATGTATACGCGTAATCTATGTAATTCATGGAATTCAAGGAATTTATTGGCATCAAGGACTTCAAGGAATTCAGTGAAATCACGAAATTCACTTGCATTGCGAAATTAAGGGAATTAATTGAATTAATAGAATGCACAAAATGCAAGTAAATTACGGAATGGACGAAATAAGCTTAATTTATAGAATTCACGAATATCATGGAATTCACGAAATTCATGGAACTTCAGGAATTCGCGGAATTCACGGAATAGTTGGAGTTTACTGAATTCATGGAAATCAAGGAATTCACTGAAATCACGGAATTTATTATTATTATTATTATTATTATTATTATTATTATCCCCACTTGGGTCCATTAATAGCCAAGGTCTTTGTTTCAGGCGTCATTCACTCTACTGACACTCTTTTATTAACTATTTGCCGCCATAATTTCCTGTCCTGGCATACTTCTCTAACTTCTTTTATGTCCATGCATTTTTTCATGCAGGCTCTCGTGTTTCTGTGACTTCTTATGTCTCTTCTAAGTAGGGTCTCATTCACACATTCTAATCATTCTTTCCGCGGTCTGCCTCTGGGCACGCTGCCATTTACTTTACCTTGATACACTTGTTTCGTAAGTCGTTCATTTGGCATTCTCTCAATGTGTCCGAACCATCTTAACCGATTTCTTTCCCATGTGTCTACTAGCGTCTCTTCTGCACCACATTCTTTTAGAATTATCTCGTTACTTACTTTGTCCATTAGGGTTTTCCAGCTTATTATGCGCATGAATCTCATGTCAATTGCGTTAATTTTACTCTTATCTTTTTCTTGATAAGTCCATGTATCGCTAACGTATAGTACAGTCGGTACAAATATAGAATTATGTATTGCCATTTTAGCTTTATTTGATATATTTTTACTTCTGATAAGGGGACCTGCTCTACCA
>NC_046659.1:108864568-108873537 GCF_010883055.1 Belonocnema kinseyi
ATCCCTTTTTCTTTGTTTCGGGCACACATAAAATATCTAGTTTCTTCACGTCCATAGTTTCACGCAATTCTTTTACCTTGAGATCATTTACTCCCCTAGCATCCAAACACCCAGTCTCCATTCGTCGACTGAAACATGACCTTTAGATTTTCCTTGCGCATGCCTTTTGTCATTAAAAGTTCCGGTTCTTTCCGAGGCTATTTTGTAGTTTGTATTATTCATTGTTTAGATTATACGCCCAACTAACACCTTTATGCAATAAGTTTATTTTCTGAGTCGAAATCATGTCAAAGTTAAGTATCAAATCGTCATATGGTGGAGATTGTAGTTCTAACGTCAGTCCCACCAAAAACTTCAGTTAATAAGGGAGGGTTGGGAGAGGGGGGAAGTAGAACTGGAACCGAGAGAGTCGTTTTGGGTTTGTGTAATTCAATTTTCGGAATTCACAGAATTCATGAAATTGGTGGAATTCACGAAATTCATGAAATTCCTGGCATTTACGGAATTCACAGAATTCACGAAACGTGCCTAATCACGAAATTCATAGAATTCACGGAATTAATAAAATTCACGGAATTCACGTAATTCGTCGAATTAAAGAAATTCGCGGAATTTAATGTAATCATGGAATTGACAGAATTATTGGAATTCATGTAACGCCCAGAATTCACAGAATGCATGGAAATAAAGAAAATCACGGAATTAAGGAAATGTATCAAATTCAAGGAATTCGTGAAAGTCATTGAATTCCATGCATTTCCTGAATTCCATGGTTTCACTGAATTGCATAAACTCATTGAATTTTATGAATTTCTTTAATTGCGTTAAAGAATTATATGAATTCTACCAATTCCGTAAAATCCATAAATCTCGTGAATTTTTTGAATTTCATGAATTCGGTAAGTTGCATAAATTCTCTGGATTCCGTAAATTCCTCATATCCGTGAATTCCTTGATTTCTGAGAATTATTTGGATTCCGTCAGTTCCGTAGATTGTGTGAATTTCGTGAATTTTCTTATTTAATTAAATTCCATGAATGTTATGATTTTCTTAAATTCCGTGATTTTATTGAATTCCGTGAATTCCCTTATTTTAATTCCGTAAATTGCTTAAATTCTGGGAATTTCATTAATTCTTTGAACTATGAAATTATTTGCTTAATTTATTAACAAAAAACATCAATTCAAGCTAAAGTACAAATTTAAATTCATAAAAAATTTGTTGGGACAACCCTAATCGGGATGTATCTACTTTTTAGGATTTCCATATAGAGTACAGATTTTTCTCAATAATATGATATATTTCTCTAGGTGATATAAAACGGGATTATATAATTTTATCAAATCTCTGAAAGAGTCACTTAATTTTATATATTTGTCAAAAACTTGGAAAATAAATACCTTTTACTAAAGATTTCATTAGATAAGGGATACGTGCACAAAAAACCGATTCAAACATCCTACTGAGCGCTTTCAAATGAAATCCCTAAAAATTATTGAAATCCTCAGAAATCTTAAAAAATCTGATTAAATCCCTTGTAAACTTTTAGAAAAATCCCTGAGATTTTGGTAAGCTCTTGAAAATTACTTAGCCTGTTTTAAAATAACTAAGATGTTTAAAATCTTAAGTATTGGTTTGAAATCTCTTTCATTTCATGCCATCTACTAAAATTTGTTTTAAAAAATTTCTTTAAATTCTAAAATCTTAAGTTTTTTTAAATCGTGAGAATTACCATAAAATATATCAAAATGTTTTCAAAACTTTGAAATCCTTTGAAATCCTAAAATTCTTGTAAATAAATACTTTGAAATTTCTCTAAAATATTATAAAATCAATTAAAATTCTTTAGAATAATTTGAGTTCTAAGAAATATTTTAAGATCCTTGAAAATTCATTAAAATACTTTTTTGAGTTTCTTCTAAATTCTTTAAAATATCTAGAAACCTTCTTAAATATCTGATCTTAATTGTATAAACTTGATTTTTTTGCGATTAGTATAAGATTTAAAATTTGTTTAAAAAAAAACAGAAAAAGATTTTTGTGCAGAATGATGGAAAAAATCAGAATTCTAATCTAATTAGACCGATATGAATTTTTTATAACATTATAACTTTACAATCTTTTATTGTAAAATTACTCAACTTTATCATTATATACTATTATTTTTGATAAAATATTATTTAATTTAAGAATGGGACATGAGTAATTTTCTATCAATTTTTACTGGCTCATTTTACTTTAGGAGAATGAATAAAATTTTATTGAATTCAGATTCAGCCATTAAATGAAAAAAACCGTTATTTGATTTAAATTAATGAGTCTTTTTGTTTACGATAATAAAATGAAATAAATTATTTCTCAAATGTTAACGAAAAAACATATTTTTATAAATAAAACAATAAGAGAAAATATAATTTCTTTAATTCAAATGATTAAAAAATGTTGTTATTTGAAATCAGAGCGTCCTTGAATCCCAGCAAGAAGACTTTGATAAGAAAAATGAATTTTCCTTCACGTGTTGCCAACTAAAGGTAAATGAAACATTTCGTCGCTTTGAAGGTTGGTGCCCTAAAAACCTTATTATATAAATAGCTGGCTAATGGCATTTTCATATCATTATAAACCGTAGTCTTTCTGATTTTTGTGCTATATATTGTTAAAAACAATCAAGATGAATTTTTTAATCTTTGCTTCGGTGGCACTCTCTGTCGGTAAGTAATAATTGAAAAAATTAAATTAGTTGAAGAAGTTATTTGTTATTTCGTATACAATAAATTTTACTATCTTATTTGTGCTTACACATGAAGAATTTACCAAGCTCTCACAAATTTGTGAAATTTACTGCTATTATTCCTACATTGCAAGTACATGTGAAATAACATATGTTTTCCTATCTGAGCTAAAAAATCTGCGAATAAATATAAAAACGATTATTTTATCCTGAATTGATTCTTATTTACTCTAAATAAACAAAAATTAACTCCAATGTACGGACTCTATCGCATTTCTTTCAAAATTATAAATAAAATTATTGAATGCAGCTCAGAAAAAATTATACTTTGCCACCTTGATTCTTTTTTTCGAATTTAAATGTTTGTGTCACCCCGTGTAGAAATTTGGTAGTGACCCTAAACGGGGCCAAATCTGGCCCAGATCGGGAATCCCAGTCAGGGCCAGAATCGAAATGAACGGCCTAATCCGAAGAGGGGCAGACTGGATTATCCATAAGGAAGGCTTGATCTGGCCATGACCAGGCCTCTTATAATTTTTATTCATAAAATATTATTTTAGTTTAAATTAAATGAAGCTTTCTTGAATTTTTTCTAGTCTATTATATTAAAATTGAGAAGTAATCTTAAAACATTAAGAATTAATACGATTTGTTTTTGAATTTCGTTACTTAGAAAAATGAAAGAATTAAGAACTAATCAATTTAAAAAAATTTAATTTGTCGAATGAAATAGAGAATTCCGCCGAAGAATTAATGGAAATAATACCACTTTGTAGTTAAATAACATTATCTGAAAGTTTTATTCAACTAATTTAACTTTAAATTAGTTACTGAACTAAAAATTAGTTGAATATTTATTAATGAAGACAAGGAGTAATTTTTAAACTAACTCTTATTTACAGAGGGTAGCCCGATATGGCCATGACCAGAAACACATCAGTAGCCATGATCAGGGCCACGTTTAGCTAACCCGATCGGGGCCACGTCGAGAATCGGGATCAAAATGAGCAATTTGCAATTTATGACAATAATTATTTTTACTTTCAACTGAAAAATAAATAATAAACATTACATATTTTTGCTATTTCTAAGGAATATTTTTTTAATTAATTCAAAAGCCAATTAGAGTTACAATAATAATGAGAGCACGATAAAAAATTTTTTGTTCAGTTTATTTGTTTTTTTTTAAGGTTAATTTCAACAAAATAGTTAAACCTTCAAACAGATATATTTAATTTGCATAACGGCGATCTATTGAATAAAAATCGACATTTGAAAAAGCGAATTCTCCGCGAAAGTGTTGCTTTTTTACCGTGAAATATAAAATTTAAGAGGAAAAGTTAATTTTCAAACCAAAATTCTAATTTTTAATAAATCAGATCATTTTTTATTCATGTGGTTGATTTTTTATTAAAGGAATTGATAAATAATCTAAAAAAGGTTGAATTCAGTCGAAAAGACGAACTTTCGCGAAAAAATCTTAACCAAAAGGGATTGATTTTCAAACCTCTTTTAAATTAACTCAAAATGTTTAAAAATAAAAATTCATTTAAAATTTTCCCAAAAGTCTCAACAAAATTTTCTTAACCTTTTGAAACATTTCAAAATTCTTCAAAAGCTTCATTTTTTCGACATTTTTGCAAAAATACAATTTGTTTTACATTTTCTGTATTTTTCTCAAGATTGAAATTATTTTCGAATTTCTCCAAGACTTCTAAAGTCATATTTACACCGTATGTAACTAATCACATATTTCTCGACTAAAGTAGGTACCCGAATTTTCTGTCATTATACAATAATAAATATTTTAAAAATTTTAAGGTCTGACAAAAGCATCGGAAGAGTATGATCCCACAAAATTAGACAAATCGGTCGAAATCCAAGAACTTGAAGAAACGTTTGGTTTGACGCCTGCAGTTTTGAAGGAAGAATGTGATGTTGATATCGAAACTGAGGGATCCAAAATTGTTTCGGCTGTTAAAGGATTTCAAAAAGCTTATAGTGAGTTTGCAAAAAACTTTTCGGACACCATAGATCTGGATGATCCTAACTTCGATCAAAAGTACAAGGATAAATGTAAAACAAGTGTACCTTTTAATGAAGCAATGCGAAATGTCATTGCAACAGCGCTACCATGTGCCAACGAAGACAGATATACCATACTTTTGGCACACGCCCATGCTCAACTTTGCCAGTGTAAGTTCTTTTAATATTTTATGTAATTTATCTAATAAGCGCAGCTCGGATCTCACATGCGAGAGCCGAGCTGCGCTTGTCGTCTGACTTCAAAGTGGTTCAAATCCGCTAAATGATTATATTTGCAGTTCTATTTTCTTTACGCTATGTAAATAAATCAATTAATTATTTAACAAAAGTGAAGCAATTGCAAATAACTGAATCAGATAATAGTTGTTTGAATAAATTTACATCAAGAAGCTGAAATGAATAAACGATTTTAAAAATCGTTGAAAAGACTTTTCATCTGAAATGTGAAAATATTTCAAATAAATATTTATTTTATGTTTATTAGTATTTCGAGCTTATATATAATAATTTTCCGACTATTCTTGAGAAGATTCAAAAATATTTTTTTCAAATTTCAGACACCAAATTAAAATTTTAACAAAAAAGAGAATTTTAAATTGAATAGTTGAATTTTAAAAGAAAAAAGATAAATTTTTAAACAAACATGTAATAATTAATATTTCAATCCAAAGATGTTTTTATTTTTAATAAAGCACAGTTGAATTAATACAAAAATATAAATTTTTAACAAACCAGTTGAATCTTTCACAACAAAAAAATTAATTTTCTGCCCGCTGTATTTCCAATTAAAAGAAAAACACATTTTCCAAAAGCAAACAATTTTCCGAAAAAACATTATATTTTTTTAACTAGAAAAGATAAATTTTACAAGTTGTTAATTTTTTTTCTGATACACGAATTTTCTACCAAGAAGATAATTTTACACATAAAAACATTAATTTTTAACCAAATTGATTAATATAAAAAAATTATTGGCTTTTCAATAAATTACTTCTACATCGAACAAAGCAGTTTATTTTTCTACCAAAAAGGTAGGTTTATCAAAAAAATTTGATAGTTGATAATTCGATCCAAAGTAGTTGAATCCTCAACTTAGAATATTTTCAATTGAAATGAAACATTTGCAATTTTCATACGACTTCTCTATTAAATTTGCTGAACTTTCAACCAAAAAATATTTTTCAATGAAAAAAAAATGTAGGCAATTAATAATTTAAAGGTATAAATAATTTGTATTTCAAAATCAAAACGTCTAAAAAATATTTAATTAAAAAAAAACAAACAAAGAATCGCTTTAAATATTTCTAGGAATCGAAAAAATAAAAAAAAAATGTCTAGAAACTTCTACGTGTCTTTTAAAATTATTTGAATTCTTCCTAAAATTGCTTAAAAATCTTCCAGATTCTTTTTTTTTTTTTAATTTTGGAACTCCTTTGGAATGTTTCTAAATCTTTTTAAATATTGTCTGAACAGAAGATGTCTACAAAAAATTATTTAGAATTTTCTGAAAAGATCATCAGACATTTTTTTATTATTTTAAAACCTTCAAAAATTCTTCTGAATTTTTAGCTCCAAATATTCGCAAATTTTAAAACTCAAAACCTTTAAAAACCCTTGAAATGATCTACAATTTTCTTAAAAAATGTTTAAGAATCTGCCTTTTGTTCAAAATTAATAGATATCTTAAAATTTGAAAATATTTAGTAACTTTTTCAAAGCATCTACACCTTTATAATATTATTTAAAACTATTCAAATTTTTCCTAAAAGTTTTTTGAATCGTGCAACAATTAAAAAAATATTGGTCAATTTTTCAGATTTTTTTTGACATAATCTGAACACCGAAGATTAAGATTAATCTTTTATAAGTAATAAAAGATAAATTATTTTTAATTTTTCCCGAAAAGTTATTGTCGCAACAAAAAGTTTAAAACATAATTATTTCCCTGTATTAGAAAATTATTAGGATGTAAATTTCCATTTTTTGCAAGTTAATTTTTAGAATTAAAATTCTCTATTTAGAAATTGCAATTTTCGAATTTCACAAAGTTCTACTTTTAAGTTTGTCACTCTGTTTTTAATTAAATAATTTTACATTTGAATATTTTAAACTGTTTCACTTAAATTATGAACGTACATCATTTTCTAATTTTTTGAATTCTATGAAATCGCTGAATATAAAATTGAAAAGTTTGTAGTTGCGAAAGTTTGATTTTACAGGATTTGTAATTTTTATATATTTTAATTTTGAAAATAAAATCAGAATTTCCCTAAAAAAATCTTTTTTATCGAAATTGTAGAATTTACAAAGAAAAAATACAAGTTCTTAACAAAAAGATGTGATGCATAATTGACCCGTACTTCCCCATCTCCATTTTCAACAAAATTTTTTTAATCTTTTCACGATTTAAATAGTTTTTGAATTTCTTCGAGAATTCTTGAACATCTAAATATCTTTTTATATAATTCAGTATTCTCAAATATTTCTAAAATCCTGCAAAACTAACAAAATTGTCTCAAAATCTTCTAGATTATTTCTTGACCCATTTCGAAATATTAAAAACTTCAAATTAATATTATAAGTTAAACCTGAAGAAATAGTGCTTAAAATTTTTTTTGTGTTTGTTTTTAAGGTTATATAAATATAATTTCATTTAATTTCTGTAGAAAAATTGAAACTGATGCATAAAAATTTCAGACGTACCAATACGTTCATCCAATTCTATTTTGAAATAGAAAATAATCCACTGTATAAGTCATACGTACCTGAAACACAAAATAAATTTACACATTAGTATTTAGTACAACCAAATTTTTTTTTTAATTTTCAAGATATTCAAGTTTCAATGTTTACCAAAAGAAAAAACTTTTCTCACATGATGTAAAAAAATTTTAAACCCAATGTTTGAACTTCCAAGCAAAAAAGATGCAATTTTTAACAAAAGAGTTGAATTTTGAACCTGAAAATATGAATTTCAAACAAAAATAGTTGAATTTTCAACCAAAAAATAAAATTGAAAAAAAATATATTTTAAACTAAAATTGTAAATATTAAACCAAACAAGTGTGGTGTTAACAAATCAGTTTAACTATAAAGCAAGTAATTAAATTTTCAACAACAGGATGAATTTTTAACGAAAAAAAATAGTTGATAATAAAATAAAAAATACTTTTAAATTAATATAAAGAAGAAGAAAAAAAAGTTGAAAAAATTTTTCAGTCCAGAATAGAAAAAAATGATTGCAGGCTTCCGGATTTATTTTTGACCATTTCGTAAATCTTTTATAACATACAATAGCCTTTTAAAATATTCTCTTTATATTAATTTTATTTTAATTTTAAAACCCTTTTTTGTAGAATATCAATATTTAAACTCGTCCCTCATCCTGAAATCTTTGAAATTATATCCTCACCAGATATTTATTTTGTGTATTTGAACAAATAAAAAATATAGAAGAAACTATAAAATACTAATATTTGTTTAAATAAACAAGATGAATATGCGATGCGAATATTATTTTAAATACTTTAGGAAGGAGTACAAGTTTGAATATTGATACTTAACTAAAAGAAAGTTTTAAAAAATAAACTCTTAAGTTCGTAAAAATAAAAATAAAAAATATTTCTAGATTCCTATAAAGAAGAATAAGCAGCTAAAAAGATTTTTCAGTCCAGAATATAAAAAAATAATTGCAGGCTTCCGGATTTATTTTTGACTAGTTCGTAAATCTTTTGTTACATTAAAAAATCTTTTCGAATATTCTTTTTATATTAATTTTGAAAAATAAAGAATCACTCAAAATATTCCCAGGAATCTTTAAAAAAATCTAAATTACACCAAACTCTTGCTTTCAGTCACCCCGTTCTCAGCCTTCCTAGAACTGCTAGATCCCTCAGTTTCTCAGGGGAGCCGGGCGAGAGCGGTGTCGACATTATATATATATATATATATATATATATATAACTCCGGACCCGTTATCACACACTTAACAAGTCAAAGCTGCTGACCATCAGGCAGCATATTGTTGAGAGAATACAGATACTATCTGACGCTAAGAGAAGTCTAGAGCGGAAGGAGAGATGGGTCAGAGTCTGACCCATCTCGACTCTTCCAAGACCCTCCAGTTACTGTCGAACACCCACCCAAACCAGAAGAGGTCGAAGTATTTTGGAGAGAAGTCTACGAAGTTCA